>NC_053119.1:12990549-13200549 GCF_010015445.1 Perca fluviatilis | reverse complement strand
AGTAATGACAGGGGTGGCATTTCTGGGGAAAACACTGATCCTTTCACAAGTGCTCCTCATGAGCGAAATGAAAATGTTGTATTAAGCTACAAGCTCCCTGAACAAATACCCTCCGGATCGTTCTTTGGAGAGGATTTGTCTTTCAGTGGCCATGTGACTGCACCCCCTGTCAACCCTCTAAATGGCCCATCTCAAGATTTCAGCGATTATTTAAGTAAGAAATCCAATGTAACGCCTCGAACCTCTGGAAAAAAACAACCAAAATATAAATCTCACAAAGTGACTCCAGCCGATCCCCTGTCTGCACCAATGCCCCCATCTTCGAATTCCTACGGCAACAGTTTATATGTTGGTGCAACAAGAGATCAACTCCTCTTCCCAGATTATCTACCAAAACATAGGGAAAAACCAGCCCAATCATTTCAGGCATATCAACCCACTGCTGGCAAGGAATCAAAGGATATAAGCTACACTCCCACCGCCCACCTGTCTGTATCTACTAGTTCTGTTTCTTCAAGCTCTGATTACTCTTCACCCCGGAGTAGTAGTAGTCATGTGGGAGTTCAAACAAGCAGCCCACATGATTCTCAGAATCAGGCTTTCCACAGAAAGCAGCCAGTTAGATTCCATCCAATGTTTTCTGTGAAACCTTCCAGCTCTCTTCATGGCTCAAGTAGACATGATGGCTATCTCGGGGACCAGACAGTCAGTATTCGACGTCCTTACACCCTCACGGCCAAGGCAAAAGATGAGGAGAAATTGGACTTCTCCAAGCTGAATCTAGTCTCTCAAGAACCAAAACTAATTGCTGACAGAAACCCCCTGAGCTCATTTACTACCCCGCTTAGACGAGGCATTTCTCTAAATGGTGGCCATGAGAGTGTAACAAGAGCTGGCATTCTACAGACGATCATACAACCGACCAAAGCATGGAAGCATCCAGCAAATATGAATAAAGAGCCCGGCAACGTGGCCTATTGGCCTCTTAAACCGCTGTCTGCATCAAAAGGTTCTGCTTCTACTTTAAGTGGTGTATTTTGGAGGAATGGTGGCAACACAAAAAAGCTTCCTCCTCAAATTGGCTCTAACATGTCACCACCATCTGTAAACACTTATGTTGACAAGTCCAGAAACAGCTATGTATTGAGAAAAGTATCTCTATCAAAGACCCGTTATGCACCATTATCAGCTGGATGAATACAAGAACATCCCACAATGTAAAAGGATTTGGAAAAACTGTAAAGAAGTGAGATAAAATGGTATGGAAAAATGTCATATTTTGCTTGTGAATATAACTTGTGCTTATGATTAATTCAAATAATCACTAAAACATTTGACATCTCAAACTTTCTCAAGCATTTCTTAATTTGTCCTTCATTTGTCGTTGGGATCCTTAATAAAATTATATTCATAGAAAGACAGCAGTGGCCAGATATTTTGGTAAGAGATAAACATTCAAATTCCAAAAATCTATAGGACTATTTGCATCTAAAAATCGCCCTTGTCTTCTTTGCCATTTTATACCGTATGTAGGTGAAATCACTGATGGCAAGTCCTATGTAAATAAGGGTAAGTATTCAGATTGTGAATACTTAATGCTCACACAACTTAAGTAAAAAATCTTTTTGTTTTCTTTAGGATGTGTTGCCATCTTCAACTGGGAGGAAAATAGTTACTTTCTGCAGTTCTAAACACATCCACACTAACTAGTAAAAAAATTTCAGTTTTTTGAAGTGGAAGATTTTTATTTTTAGTCACAAATGACAAGTATAGTCAATGCCAATATTTGAGCAGTGGAACTTATGCATAGTAATTTGATATTTCTCAGAACTCCATGTAGGGTGATGGTTAGAAAAATGGTTCTTTTAACAATCCTGTTTAGATAAAACTTCACTTGATGCTTGTAGGCTGCACTTCAAAAACAAGCCATAAAAACATGTAGTTTATGCATAATGGCCCTTTCCTTCATTTTCCCTAAAGAAATCCTAGATCAATTGTGTGTATCTTGACTGCAATACTGAAGGCCTACCTGAAGCAAGAGCTTGTTAAATGTTTCCTGTAACAGCAGTAGGCCTTCTCGAAAAGACAAAAGGACAACTAGAGGGAAATACAGAACAGCAATTATTACAAAACACTAAAATCAATTTAATTTGAGACTGAATCATTTGTCTGAGATATCTGGGACTCAATCTGACATTTGATGGTATGTTTACTACAATAACAATACCATACCATAGGGTCATCTGGGTCAATATAGACAGTGTCCACAGTCATAAGTGTCAGAGAAGTTGCTGCAGTACGCTGTTCTGCATCTGCAACAAACTTGTGCCTCAAAAAAAAGAATAAAGTTGATATCAAAACGGTGACTTTGTGTCTTTGACTTACCTTCCACAGGCAGATTTAAAAATCAGCTTTTAAACATAGTAATGTATAATGGTAATGGAGCATTAGGTCTAGAAAATCTATGCACATCCACATAGAGTACTTTACTATTGTATTGTAATTAAAGGGGCACTTAAAATGTGTTAATGTGAGCAAATTGATAATAGACCTTTTTCACAGCAGACATGTTGACATGACATAGTAGGACAAGCACAGGTGTATTCAAAACCATTACTGATGGCTGCATTCCACTTAGGAGAGGCCCTGGTATTGTGCATGCTGACTCACTGAAATAGCTTACTGGGACACTTGATGGAATTGAGCCATCGTTAAGGTTATCAATTTCAGCTGTGCTTTTCCTACTATGACGAGTCAAAAATGTCTGCTGTGAAAAAGGTCGATGATGGGCAAGGTAACTAAAAAGAGAACATTATGCAATTGGAAACAATGCGATAGAAATACCATTGTCTGTTTAGTTTGTTTGATACAAGCTTTTCCTCTCATGGATGTTTGGGTCAGAGATGTAATGTAGAGAAAAAATAAGACATGTCTTTGACATGGACTTTTAATCCTTCCTGTTTACTCCTCCACATTCAGTATCTTCAATGACTTTTACTCCAAGCAGTAAAAGAAAACTAGAGCAAGTTAGCCCCCAAGTGTCCGTCTCAAGGAAAGTCAAAAGAAAGGAGGTCTAACGTTACCTACCAGTCAACATCATGAAGATTATCATGTCCCTGGAAGGCCATGAGAGTGTTTTTCAGGAACTGTATCGGGTCATTGGGACATGACAGACATGAAGCTGTCAATAAGGCCTATTGATGAGAATTATTTTTCACATTTAGGGAAAATAAAAATTCAATTAGCTAGTTAACATTAGCTAGCTACATACAACAACATTTCTACAAAAGATCATAACGTTACCTTATATATTTGTGGCAGGCATTGTTTCACTTCGCACTCTTTCAGAGTAGGCTTTGCGTTTGCTACAGCCATATTTTGTCTGACACATTTGCAAAGTCGAATAGCTAGTTATCTTAGAATCGAGTATCTTACTTACTAACTATTAGCTATATTAGCTAGCTAGCTAGTTCAATATTAGAGTTTGATTTTGCCTGTACTCCATCTCGATATTTTATTCAACGTTGCCAGGGGAACTGACGTCACATACTCGTTTCCACGAATCTACCTCGCTCATTTGCATACCCGCATACCTTGAAAATACAACAAATCAGCGGGAGAGACGTCACTACCCCCCCCCCCCCCGACTTTTCATTTTTAAAGTCGTCTGATATTTTTTTGGTGTTAAGGTGGACTACGTGGAGTTTTAGAAATGTAACTTACTTTTTCTGACTGATTGAATTTTTTTAAGGATCAATTTTGGTGATTTGACAACATAGACATAGCAAGGATTTTATTTAATATGTATTTCATATTTTATTTATAAAAGCTAAACTATATATGAGGCCCGATCAATACTCAGCTGAATTCACATAATAGCCTAATACACAATAATAGAGTATCTCTTTTGACATTCTTCTTGTTTTCATTAGCAACAGTCCAGACATTGTAGATTGACATTTACATTGCAATTACCTTTATTTCAATTAATTTTCAGGTCAGTATTTTAGGTCTACCTGATAAAAGAAATATTGTAAACTCTTGATAGATAGATAGATAGATAGATAGATAGATAGATAGATAGATAGATAGATTTTTATTGATCCCAAAAATGGGAAAATGCAGTGTTTCAGCAGCAAAATATCAAATATACAGCACACATACAGAATATACATGAAATAATAGGATCAAATACAATATGTTGCTTGTTGGGGCTCTCCTATTGACTGGTCCTCCTTAGAACTGTCAATTATAAATGAAAATAGTTTTCTATGGGACAGAATGCCATATACGTTCACATTTAGTAACATTATAACTCACTATAACGATTTGACATTACTCATTCATTTACATATGAAATTTATTAAAATAAAGTAAAATGTCATAATGACTTCTTTTTATCGTATGTTCTTACTCTGACGTATATTAGGACACAACTGAGGACTATTGAGTCATGTGTTAGAAAAAGTACAGAAGATAAGTGACAAAAACAACACTGATGATAACTGACACCAACTTCTTATAAGCATCCCAAATTTCAAGATTACTTCACTATTGTAGTCACTTCACTATGGCTCTTAATAAAGGATGTTTAGGGTTAAGGCTTTGTAACAGATTACATTTGTTTTGCATCTGAAAGATCCATGTGCTTTTTTTCTGTATATTTCTCATGCCTTATGTACTGAAACATCAGTACATGTACATATCTTTACTGAGAATAGAGCTCCATCTTGTGTTCAAATTGCACACAGTGCAGCCTGATGGATCAGATCAGATCAACTTCCCAACACAGTGTTGATAAAGCTTACATTGTTCTTAAATTGTCCTTGAAGAGCTACTGATGCAGTTATTAGTGTAATTTATTACATGAAAAGCAAATATGTGTTTTGGAAGGAAGGGTGTAATTTTCACCACCACTGAGGTGCCCTTGAGCAAGGCCCTTAACCCCAACCGCTCCATTGGAGCTGCTCAGTGGCCAGCAGATCAGACTGTGGTTGAACTGGGCAGCTTCCAGGTATGAATGTGTAACTGTGTGAATGTGATCTGTGAATGTGATCAGGGTGTTCCTGCAAAAGAGAGGCTGCCTCTCAGTGAACCTTCCCTGAATAAATAAAGGTTAAATAAAAAATAAAAATGAAATAGTAATACACTATGACATTTTTGTCCACTTATATTTTGACCTCAACTGCATATCGAGAAAGGGGCATGTTAATTGTAATTATAGCGATGAAATTATTCAAAGACTAAAATACATGATTTAATACATTTTAGTTCATGTTTTTTTGTTTTGTTGATTTTGGTAAAAGTTGCAGCTAACAAAGTCATAGGAGAACTGGAAGTTTCTTGTTTCTCTGTTGTTTACAGACACAACTTCTCAGTTTTTAGATTTGCATTATTTCAGCATTAATTTGCATGAAACCAAACATTTATGCACCTGCCTTTTATTTTCACCTTTTTTATAAAAGATTTTTATCACTACTGTGCAAATCCTTTAAGCTTTTTATTTTACTCTTCCTCTATCCCTTCTGTGCACATATATATATATATATATATATATATATATATATATATATATATATATATATATATATATATATATAGCTCTAACACTCATAAATACTCCACTAGACATGCCACTAGAGGTCTTTTTAAAGTTCCTAGAGCCCGAACACAATCAATGCAACGTAAAGATTGTATTGAAGGATGGTTGCTTGGAACTCACTTCCAGCAGAGATTGCCAAAGCGCATAATAAATCAAGTTTTAAAAAACAAGTAAAGGATCATCTAAGGGCCCTAAGACTGTAAACATATTATTGTACTTAGTTTATGTATAGCAGTGGTTCTCAACCTTTTTTTGTGCCAGCGCCCCCCTATCCATTATCCAGGTCCCTAACGCCCCCCAACAAATATTATGTAGGCTAATTGCCCCAAATATTAATGATTACGCCCTAATATAGGCCTATTATTGTTGTTAATATTGTTATCAAAAATAATCAAAATCAAGTCATTGAATTAAACAACACATGTATTAGTTTCCCAGGTATCAAAAAAGCCATGTGAATAGAAATTATATATATTTACAGGTTTTAAAAAAAAATGCAACCATTTGACATTCAAATTAAATAACAGCAGCCAATCAGAACGACTAGATATGTAATAGGGATGGGCATGACTACTCGACGATCGATAATTGATTATTAAGAATTTCGTCTATCACGTTAATTTGTTATCGATTAAACTAATGCTGGTTGCGTTGCGTAGTGTGAGTCTTGAAGCAATTTAATGAATTTCACAGTGTGGCAGCAATTAAACATTTTACCACCTGGGGGCAATATTTGACTCCATACTCAGTTACGGCTGCGAGTTTCCGTTTTGATTTCAAAAGTAATCATGAAGATACTGTCTATGAGGACACAGCTAAGTGCAGTGTTGGGCAAGTTACTTCCAAAATGTAATACATTATAGATTACTAGTTACTTTCATTTGAGAGTAATTAGTTATATTACAACATTAGGCCTACTCTCTCTGAATTGTAATGCGTTACACTACTTTTGCATTACTTTTGAGTTACTTTCACCAAAATAAAAGCATAAGTAAGAATGTCACCACTGGATCAACAAAGTCTTATCTTTATCCACTTTAATACATAGATTATTCATAATATTTTGTATAATTAATATGAATATGCAAAGTAACTAAAGCTATAAAAATAGAGAAGTAAAGCATACAAGTAGGAGGAAATGAAAATACTCAATTAAAAGTACCTTACAGTTGTATTGAAGTACGGCATACTTACTTTCCACGGCTGATAAAATGCAATGATATTTACGTATAGCAAGAATAAACATTAATTCCCGACATGTTTCTATCTGTCAGCAGCTCGGACGCACTGCTGTCCGCGGCGGAGCATCAGAAAGAATTCGGGCAGGCATCTAAGTGGCACCGAAATAAGGCACCGAAATCCGCGTTGCTATTTGGTCCGGTAGATAACGGTCGTTAAGGCACCGGTGCCGTATTAGCACCGGGTCTCGGACCCCATTCAAAACGGCAATTCGTCGAAAAGCGACTAGTTTGCAGGTATGTACTACTCTTTGGCCTGCTCGCAAGCAAGTGCAAACAAGTGTGTACAGCGTGCATGTTGTTTTGTTTCCGGTCTAGCTAGATCCAGTGTGGTGTTGTAGTTTTTCTAACATTACTAGTTGTTGCAACAGCATGTGAAAAAACTACAAAGTTTGCTGGCCCAAAAAGAACGTTAATCTCGCGATAAAACAATTGACGCCGTTAAAATGGGTTTGCGTTAACGCCGTTAATAACGCGTTTAACTGACAGCACTAATAGATATACATATTCCTTTCCGTGTATTCTAAGAGTAATATATGATATTACATAATCACAGAATATAGTAAAAATTCAATCTTACATCTTTGTTTACATATCAATATTCCTATATTTAACATTATCCAAAAGACGTTTATGTTATGTATGACCTCTATTATACGTTCACGTTGTGTCTCTGTCATTATTGTAACTGTGGTTTTGAGTCTGCCTGATAAAACCATAGACGGTATTATTATTATTATTATTATTATTAATAATAATAATAATAATAATAATAATAATAATAATAATAATAATAATAATAATATACATTCTATGGATAAAACAGAGGCGATAGGGCCGCTGGGCGGGTTCTAAACTCTGATTGGTCTTATTTTTGTCAGTCCAATCCAGTCAATGGTCCAATCTGGCAACACCAGGGGAACGTTCAATCTCAAAACGGTGTGCACCGTTTTACTACGGTTTACATAGTTTCCTGGTTGAACGACATGTTTGTTTCCTCGGAACGGTGTGTTTACAACGGCTTTGATATATGTTTTCTTTCGTTTTGTGGGTGTGTCATGTGATACCCATATGGAAGTGTAGTTATTGAAACCGTGGTAATAAAAAGGCAGAGCGCTTACGCACACAGCAGGGTGTTCAACGCACCCCGTTTCAGTTTAAAAGAACGTGTTGCAACGTTTTGTCGGGGCTGAACGTGGCCCAGCTGTCCGGAACAGATCATTGTTGACAACTGTAGCTTGACAGCAAAGTTCTTCAGTTAAACAATGAATCAGTCAACATGTGTTTGGGTGGGTTGTGTAGTGGTTTCATCAGCGCTAGCTAACTAAGGAGCCGAGTTAGTTAGCTGGTGAGTCAACAGATTTGACCCAACACGTTTCAGAGCATCTGCAGCTTAACGTTAGCTAACGTTAGCTAGCTAACAGGGTTTAGCTAAAGGCGTAGCGTTAGCAGCAGCATGGGCGATGGCAGCATTACTCCCAGGCTCGGCAACATGAAAGCGTTGCTTGGGATAGTTGCCGGAGCTGGAGCTTCCTACGGGTTATACAAACTCATGAGCGGGGGAAGCTTCAAGAGAAACAAGAAAAGTGCTGCCACTGAAAGTCCTGGTGTCAGGAGCAGTCAGCCCATTGAAGTTACCCTACAGCCGGGCAGCCTGCTGGCCAGAGTGTCTGGACTGGATGTTGTCTGTCCCCGACCAGTGGGTGTTGCATCAGGTAAGAACCATAGAGCTCATAAAGCGTTCACAATCACTACATCTAAACCCGTGTGATTGTTCTAGCAAGGTAAGGTGAAGTGAATCGCAAGATGATTTCTCTGATGCCCTGTATATAAACACAAAAGCACCCATAGTCATTCCTAAAATGTAGTCACATCTTTATAAAGATATTGATTAAATGTCGGCTCCAATGCAAACACTTATTAAACATCACTAAATATTAGTTAACCCTTGTGTTGTCTTCCCATCAACCTTGGAAAAAAAAACTGTTTTCAGTTTGTTTTTGCTTTTTCCAACTTTTTAAATTGTTAAATTTTTCTTCTACACATTTTCAGCGCTTATTTCTATGTCCCATATTTTCTGATATAAAACAAAAATTGAAAACTGGTCAATTTGACCCAAAGTCAACACAAGGGTTAAATGGCTTATTTTGCTCCATAGCTGACATCATCCACCAGTCCCCTGGCAACCTTGATCCACAGCACTTGAAAATGCTGCTGTCGTGTTTGCAGACCAGCAATAATCCACCAGACAGATGTCGAATCCTACTTACGTTAGGAAATTCTGCTGCCTTTACTGTGAATCAGGTACAGTAAAAGTATACTTTCTCAAAAACCTTCTGCAAGTAAGGTTAGTTCTGTTTCCTTTATTGTAAAATTGTAAATTATCTATTTATAAAGTTATGTACCTGTTGTATTTTGTCAAAGATCTGTATGTACATTGTGGCATTATGTATCACTTTTCCAGCCATGTATAATCATTTTTCTTTTTCCTTTTTATTTTTTATTTTTATTTTTTAATGATCTTCCAGAATCTAATACGGGAATTTGAAGGCATTCATATGATAGCTGGTTTCCTCTCTGATCCTGTGGCAGAGGTTAGAGTGCAGACTCTAAATGCTTTAAATAATCTGTGTATGAACATCCAGAACCAGGAACATATAAAGGTACTTTGCCGGAAAGCAAATATCATGCAATCTGTTGCTGAATATGAGATATTTTTGGTTATATATTAATGTCCATGTCTCACAGGTTTATGTGCCACAAGTGCTGGAGCTGATAGAGATGTCGCCAGTGAATTCTGACCTTCAGCTTGGTGCTCTCAGGCTGCTGACAAACCTTTCAGTCACAGATAAACATCAACACTTGCTTAAAGAATCAATTACACTTTTACTCTCTCTACTTGTCGTGAGCATCGAAGCATTACAGGTTGGTATATTTTCAGGTTACACCTGGTTGATCTTCACACATTTTTAGACCATTTTGAAACCGTTGAAAAGTCGGCTGTTTGTAATGTAATGCAATATGACTGAATGAAACACTTCGTGAAATGAAACATTTGCATTTCAGGTTCAGACTTTGAAAGTCCTTGTGAATCTGTCATCCAATCCAGATATGATGGATGACATTGTTCAAGCTCAGGTAAGAATAAAGGGATTGTAAAAGTCAGTTAGCATGGTTCTGCTTCAAGAGGTCATCAAAACGAATGGAAGTGCAGAATAATTCAAATTTCTTTGTAGTCAAACTGTTGTGACATTTCATTATTAATCTTCATTTTGACTATGGTCTTTTCTGCTTTTGCTATAGGCACCAGCTTCTGTTGTGCTGCTGTTTGACGCACGAACAGCCCCTGCGGTGCTTCTGCGACTGCTGACCTTTGCAGGGAACTTAAAGGCCTGGAGGCCCTCAGCCCAGGTGGCTGATGAACTGAGGCGGAAGCAGGATTGCCTTTTCCGGGTCATGTTAGATGAGTCTTCCCAGCTCCACAGCAGACTGGTCCAGCTGCTTTCACACCCTGATGGGGAGATTCAGTCCCAGGTGGCCCGCATCTTGACATAGACCTCCTTGATCTTGATTCACGCACAGCTTTTGCTTCCACACATTTTGCCAAAGCCACCAACCAATCACCCTTCAAGTTAAGTTGTAAATCTGTGTATACTCAGATTACACTCTTGCACTCTCTATATCTACAGTGTTCACTAGATCAGTATCATTAACATACATAAGTAAATTATCTATTCCACCTCACCAGCCACTCTTTCCTGATTTCCACTTTCTTACATTACAATGAATTGATAAGCACCAAGGAAGTAGGAAGAAACCATTCATTCAGTGGAGTGTAAAAAAGGCCACCTCTTCCTGTTTTTTTTCTTTCTTCCTGCCACCCAGAGTTTTCTTCTGGTTGCCAGAGACTATTTGCCTTCAAAGATCCACAGTGCCCCTCCTTCTGAGAACTTCACCTACTTTTGCTGAAGACACGTTCCAGGTGACATTTCTGAACCCAAACCCACTGCCAAACATTTTCCAGAGAATGTGTCAGAATGACCTGTGCAGCACGACCCAACGTACTTACTACCCTCCTGTGGCTCAGAGAGCTGAAGAGGTTTCTTGCCGCACACCTTAGCATGCCTTGGAGACACGAATGAATGGATGCACTACATCTCCAGTCCTTGCTTATTTACATGTTGGATTTAGAGATCATGGTCTTTAAGATAATTTATATATGTTTTTAATTTGAGAATCAGTGCATCATAACTTTAGAAGAGCCAAAGTGAGGTCAACTAACACGGTGGTTGGCCTCCCATTCAGGTTCAGTGTATTGGGAAGAACTTGGAGTTGAAACACTGCCTCCCCTGCCTTAAGAAGAGCTAGTACAGGTGGTTGGTAAACCTGGTAAGGATACAACCTGAGTAAACTTTGACTTAAAAGGTCCACTGATGCACAAAACTTAATAAATATATTCTGGCAAAAAAAAGGTCCACTGACCACAGCTGCCTGAGAGAAGCCCCCAGGGTTGATCCAGGACATAGTGGTGGGGTTGCATCTCTCAGAAACACCTGCAAATCCCAGAGGGGGGAGCTGGAGGAAGTAGCAGGGGGAAAAGGATGTCTGGACTGCTATGATTGTTTCAGCTACCACAAATATCATGCAGATATGCAGCTTAGAAATGAACGAAGGAGGGGTTAACCTCTGATAAAGCAGTCTGTAGTAATAATGATTACTGCATTTTAAAATGTGAATGCATACGATGGTTATTAAATTACAACAGAGATTGAATGTTAAATTCAAGCCTTGTTATTTTAAGTTATGCACTTACTGTAATGAGACAGGCTGTAAGTGACCGATCCACATGTCTAGCTGGAGGACTGGAGCTGTGGACCCAGCTGCTGACTTGTTCACACTATTTACAGAGAGGAGCATGAGTGTGGGTGCATACCTCTAAATTGCATGAAAAATGTGACAATTATCTCAGAATATAAATTTGTAATGCAAGGATTTTGTGGCATGAGCCAGTCCAGGTGTAAAGAAATGCTGCACATTTTTTATGTTTCAACACTGACTTTATTGAACCCAAATCCTAAATATCTCTCAGGCAATATGGTTTACCAGAACAGATACAGCAGGAGGCTGATTTAATTGTAACCTAGATTATAATATTTATTTAATGAATTTTGCCTATAAAATGAGAAATCTGTTTGTCTGTTTGATTGTTTCAATAAATACCCTATATGACAAATTATGGATATCCACATCCTCATTGCTGCTGTTTACTCAAATATTTTCAACTCTAATCATTCACTAAATTTGTTGACGAGCACTTTTATCATATGCATTTTTTTCGACCTCTCAGGTCATCTGTTACGGGTCAACTGTTCAGAGTCCAAACTGAACGCTGAGTGCAACATTTAGTTCATAGAGGTTACTATGTACCAAAGAGTTTGTTGCTTTTCCGTAAAGCTGGAGGATTCAAAATAGACAGATTTGAAAAGAAAGGTCAAACTCGCTGAAGCTGCATCCTGGTTTTTAATCCCTTTAATCCAAAAGCACTGGATCCTACATTTCCAAACCAAAATCCTCTAGCAGGTGCCAATTGACAAATTAGATGAGAATAGAAAAATAATAAGTAGCCTAGTGTTCTGCTTTCAGGGAGGCTGAAATAAAAATTTATATAACTGTAATCCAGCTAATTTGACTGCATAAAATAACTGTGAACAAGCAATCCTTAATTGATGATCTATTAAGTGTGAACTATCACATTACGTTAAACTGACTTGATCATTTGTTAATGGTGAGCAACAGGAATTCATGATACATCAGGCATTAAATCATCATGAGTCATGCATTAGTTGTTTTGTAAAATACTACTAATTGTAGTTTATGCGCTCTATGCGATTACATATGCACTGCTGGTTATACTGATATTTTTTAAATAAAATAACTAAGTCTCTTTGACAACGTGATTTTCGTGATGTGGGCGTGGATGATGAATTTCGAGAACACCCTTTAAAATGAGGCTGATTTAGCCTTACACTGTTGATTATGATGCGTTCAGGTCTTTGTCTCACCCCTCCCTCCCTCCCTCCCTCCCAGGCCCACACATACAGCCTCCTCCCCCTCTGAACACACGAGATGACCATCGCTGGATCCTCTGAGCTCCATCAGAGTCACACCGCGGATCACTGAGTGCAGGCAGGCGGTCCGACACAACCCAGCGCACGGATCAGAAAAGGAAGGACGAGGGTGGGGGGGGTGCAAAAATTTCGGATTAGACGCTTGAGCTATGAACATCCACAACGTTAAATAGAAGTTAACGGAGCTCTCACACCATAAACGCGTCGAGGATGAACGGGACTGCAGCGGCCACTGGATCGGCTTCTTGCCGTTTCGCCCACTATTTTGTTGTGTGTGGAGTGGACACGGAGACGGGCCTGGAGCCGGACGATGGAGCAGGTAGATGGTCTATAAACACGAACCAAACAAATCCACACTAGATAAAGCCACAGCCGAGGACAAGCTTCGTGTAAAACATTTTCCATTTCATGTAGGCCTGTTTGTGTGTGTAGGGGTGACATCCATTTAAATATGTTTTGATTGGACGCCACATTCCTCTTCCTTTCAAAGCGTTGTTGACAACATCATATCTGCCAGTAGCCTGTGTAGAATAGCCTATTTCTTGACCAGTAATGTTTATTTCAAATACATTCCATCAGAATTTGCTATTAGGCCCACATTTTTAAACGCATAGTTTAAAAACGTATATTTTTTGAGTAGGCTATTATTAAACAAACAAAAACACAAAACTCGAGAGAATGATCATCTCCCCATGAATTTGAAGTAAGAATTTAAAATGACAATCTCTATCACCCTATAGTCTTGTCCTTTTGTCTTATCTCTGCTTGGGGAAAACACATTACAGTTCTGTTTATTGTGTTCTGATCATAGCACTGTAAGTCTATTGAGAATATAGCTCTGTTGCTTTCTGCAAGTCATCCCCTGCTACACCTGGATAAGGAATATCGCAGAGAAAGGGTTGAATAGAGAGAGAAAAATAACAGCATCCTGTCCTCCCCTATAACGCTGGAGCACGGATGGATCATCCAGGCAGTGGTTCATGGGGACCACAGGACTGTGTGAGTGTGTGTTCATCTATCTGACCGCTGGTTCGTCTGTTCAGCTCTTCCTGCTCTCAAACAAAGATGAGCTTTTTGTTTCCCCAAGAAAAACACATTTGTCCTTTTGTCACCAAAAGCCCAAGGTGGAAGGAAATTGATGTTGTGATGTAGGTGGATGTAGAGGTTGCCACGGCGATGACCGCTACAATGATGCTGCCTTGTGTCAAGGGCTCGTAATGGTTTATTTGTGGTGGATAGCTTTGCATCTTAGAAATAGAGACATCAGGGGGTGTTGCTTTCTCCCTCACTGAGTTGTTGACACTAAGACGAGGACAGACTCACGTGTCCTGCTCTATGTGTGTGCCTCGCTCTTTGTGAGGGAAAAAGAGCTGTGCAGGTGTGCTGAATATCAACACCTTGAACGTCACTTCCAGGTTTGCAAACAATAGTCACACCCTGTATTCTCCCTGTGTTCTTCGTAGCAGAAATGTAGCTCATGGAGAGCAGGGAATGATGGCTGGAACCAGACATGCCTTTGAATAATAGCAATAAAACTGTATATTTAGGATCATTTTGGAACCTAGAGCTCTGCTGCAGACTTATTACTGCTCTAACTAACAATCAGCGACATAGATACTGTATCTGGCTCCCTGCGGCGAGTGACAGCACTGCTGGCTAGTGAATCTGAGCTCCACCAATCTGTTTATGTAACAGCAGGTCAACTTAACCTACTGCATCAGAGGGCTCTGCTCTCCTTTCAAGGGATTTCTGTCTCTGTTTTTTACTTAACATCCATATTCTGTAAGCTGTATTCAAGCAAGAAAAGTATCCTATCATGTGTATGTGTATGGATGTGTGAGGTGGTACAGTATCTCTTTTTCTGTGTATCTGTGTCATTAGTGAATGCCTACTGAGAAACAATATGCCATTGTTGGCTTCTCAATAGATACCACTGTGTTTTCTGCAGCTTAATCAAATTTAACATGATGTTGCCTGTCGCTGGGTGGCCGGGGCTTCAGCACCCAACTGTCCCAGGGCTGTGACATCACTGGAGGGTGAGAACTCCCTGACCGAATATTTCAGAGCTGCTTTATAATGTTGAACTGATTGCAAAGAGATTTATATGTTTTGTACTTGTCTTATTGTACTCAGATATTCCAGCCCGTCAAGTAATTCTATTTTTAGGCATTTATACTTTTATCTCTTATTTTAAGCGTACAAGCCCAGCATCATGTCTGTATCTCAGGGTGAGATGAAAAACAACATTTGTCTTTCTTCTTTTGTCACATAATTAAACCTTGGGTGGACAGGCAAATCTGTAATGCAAAGACAGAGTGATTTTAACATTTTAAGCCAAAAAGGAATAACTCCTGATAAGTCAGTGTCAGCTGACATTTGCTGTCATTTTAATCTCTTTCTGCTTTTTATATCTGCCCTCATCTACTCATGTAATGATGTGATGAATGGGACGGTGGGGGCAATTCAGTTGGTGAATATGATAGATGTTTACCTTTTACGGTCGTTCAATCATCCCTAATGAAGTGTGCCTGTTTTTCAGGGATGGGGCATTCAGGGAAATACGTTTTTGTGATGAATGTTTAAACCGTGGAATGAATATAAATTTTTTTTTAAACATTGCCAAAAACATTGGCACTATCGATATTATAGTGACAGTTGTAAGGAGGATTATAGTTAAACAATTAATTTGATTAATCAATAAGAAAAATAAGAAAATTATTCAAGTATTAATCAAGTATTTGTTTAATTTATTAACCAGAAATGCCAAACATTAACTAGTTCCAGCATCTTAATTGTGAGGCTTTGCTGATTTGTGTGACATGATTGAACACAATTGAATGTATTTGGGTTTTTGGACTGCTGGTTGAAAATTTGAAGATGTCACCTTGGGTTTTAGGAAATTATGATGGACAGTTGTCAATATTTTTTGCATTTTATGAACCAAACGATTAATCAAGAAAATAATAGTCAGATTAAATGATTATGAAAACGATCATTAATCACAGGCCTTTTAATGATATAGGCTAAAGTATTCTGCAACTCATTAGCTTATACATTTCTACTGTGTGTGTGTGTGTGTGTGTGTGTGTGTGTGTGTGTGTGTGTGTGTGTGTGTGTGTGTGTGTGTGTGTGTGTGTGTGTGTGTGGCAACTTAAGAGGAGTAAACATGCTGATTACAGCCTAACTGAAACAGACATTTAAGCTTTCATTCCAACACTAAAACAAACCTCCCTCTTAACTCCGTTCTGTTAACCCGGAGAAAGAGAGCGACTGCGTGTGAATGTGGTCCGTGCAAACTCTTTGGTGGGAACTCGTGTCAGGACGAGCGTGTGGGTTTTATTTGGGTCAGCTGATGAAACTCGGGGTGACGTAAACCACTGACGAGCTTTGTCTTGATGGCTATCTTTGAGGCCACAGTGGAAAGTGCTACCATGGCAACTAGATGTCCTTCTGTGAGGCTTGATTCTGCCTCTCAGCGCCGACACCAATTTGTCTTTGACTCAAAGAACATTGACTCCCCCTCTTGTCTCTGTGATCCATTAGCTTCTCTCTCCCACCTACCAGTCTGACTCAGTTTAACTTGAAGTGGTACTCTTTTCTCCCTCTGCCGCACAGTTTCCTCTCTCGGGGTGCTGTGCGTCATCTTGTAGGCAGGTGAGCCGGGTGTTCCTAAATGCTGAATGAGCGCATCAAAGCTGGCAGAGAAGACTTGTTAGTTTGCCATTTGCAGTTGTGTTTGTTCTTGTAATGCAGTGGTGTCAGAACATGAACTCTGACAATTCATGGTGGATTAGTGAAATGGGGAATACAGTGAAGGGCATCCCTCTCAGAAAGTGGATGAATAATGAAAGTACTTCATTCACTACTGTCGCTCGCGCTGAATCATACACACACAGTTTATGTCTACAGTATCTTCAGCAGCTCCTCTTCCTCCACTCATGCTCACTCAGACAGCACTATGTATGTCACCTGAGCTAGAAGCTGACACGAGATGCAGAGACTGAAAAGAGGAGAAACCTGAGCCAGAGAGGGCATTGCATCAAATCTGTGCATTGTGAATGTGGGACTGTATAATAGAGTTTGCTGGCATGCAGTGCAAATTCAATCCATTCATGTACATGTATCTGTAATATAGATATCTCTCTCTTCCTTTAGCCTGAGCCTAAGCGCTCTTGATGTATGAAAAAACAGCATATTTTCATCCTGTGCACTCCCAAAAAGCAGTTTCCTTCTGCAGAGTGTCAGGGATTAAGGTTAAGGTTAAGTAAACGTTATTATCCCTTTGGTAGGCAATTCGTTTTACAGCCAGCTGAGAATAAAGATAGCAGTTCATACACCGGATACACAACATAACATACAGATGTACTAATACTAATATTCATATTCATATGGGACAAATCAAGCTGTTAATAAAACCAATGGTAACAGGGATAAATGAGCTCTTAAATCTCTTAGTCTTAACGCCTTGGTACAATGTACCTGCAACCAGATGGCAGCGGCCTGTATTCATGAGGGGTGTTGTACTGCTTTTCCAGTCTGTCTCTATGGTAATGAGTTGAGTTACATAACCCTTGGAAGGGTTTTCCCTCTTTGCTGCAAAATGGGCCTTGCTGTCAACAACAGATGAACTTTTTTTCAGCCTGTGTCGGTCAAAGTCATCCTGTCTGAGCTTTTTCATAAATCAAAGCTGCTGTCATTTTGTGACGTCCTCCGTTCTGTCCTTTTCATCACGTAATGTCTCAGCAGCGATGAAGGTTAAAGATCACTAATACTAACTCTCTCTTTCTGTGCGTCTGTCTTTCTTTCAGGCGAGGGCTTTGAGCAGAGCCCCATTCGACGGTCGTTCAAGTCAAAGGTTTTGGTGCACTACCCCGAAAGCACAGACAGGAACCCCTTCAATAAAGATGCCGTCAACATGGTGAGATCTTGGATTGCACATAAACACTCTTCTTTAGTTTCGTTAATTTGCTCTCACAACAATGGAAATGGAAGGACGAGATGTGCATTATTTGTAGGGCAAATTTTGTTAGAAATGGCAAAAGAGGAACATGATTACAAAACGACTGAAAATAAGTGCAGTAAGAGCCATTTTTCTTTGCTTGTTCTCTGCCTCATAAAATACTCTTTTCTTTCTTTCTTTCTTTTTTTACACTGACATGTTTATTGTTCTCTGTGGAAAAGCAGGTCAGGATGATAACCGCATGAGCCTCAAAAGAAGTCTGCCAGTAGACACCACTGTATTTTGTGTTATCTATTTATAGATAATTAAAATGTATGGTCTTATTAAAACATTTCTAATGTCATTTTATTGGATTTTCAGACCCAGAAACAACTATATGTGCCAGTTGGACAAAATACAATAAAACACTGTTAGACATATACAGTATAAGCATTCTTATACCCAGTTACTCCATATTTAACATATAGGTTACAGTTTAACATCTTGTTACATGTAATTGATACACTTTTCTCAATTTCTGTCTCTAAGAACCCAGTTTTTGCATTAAATAGATTTTACAGAACAATTTGAAGCTAATGCCAATACAAGCTTAATTTTTTCAGGTATCGGTCTCTTCCTTGTACATCCTCCTGAATGTTCCTGAGGTAAATTGTAGCACAACTGTTCGGAAAGACCTATTCTATAATGGCTTTTTTGGATGCGTTTACATCGTCCCAGATGGGCTTTAGTTTTGTGTAATTTCAGAAAATTTGTGAGTGTGGTTTAGAAAATCCACCACTAGTATCGTTTATTGAGGTTATTTTTAAGGGTTTCATTTAAATTGCCTTTTTTAAACCCCCATTTATGTTTTCTCCTTCCTTTCCTCGTCTTTATTCTTCACACTTTCTCCTTAGCTCTGCATGCCGAGGGGTCTTTCCTTCCGCACGCAAGCAGACAGGCTCGATCCTCAGTTTCACTCATTCACGATGTCTTTTGATGACGGTACACGTTCCTACGGCTTCGTCCACACCTTCTATGAGGAGGTGACCGGTGCTCAGATCATCACTGCCATGCAGACTCTCTACCAGATGCACCATGTGGAGCACCATTCAGCTTCATCTGTTTCCTCTCCCTCTTCCTCATCTTCGTCTGCGTCCTCGCCCTCCACCTCCAGCATGGACTCCCTTGTGAGCAGCTTGGATGAGTCCGACGCTGAGTCTCTGGCCGGGGTGTCCGCCTGCTTCGGCTGCGCAGGCTCCTTCGATCCAGCACGGGACACTCTGTACGTGTCCAAAGCCCTCTGCCTCCTTACGCCGCTCCCCTTTCTTCAAGCTGCTCGACAGTTTCTGTCTCAGCTTCACCAGGCCGTGACCTCACACACAGCCCCACCCCTCCCGATAGAGAGCTACATCCACAACATCCTGTACGAGGTGCCTCTGCCTCCTCCTGGCAGGTCACTGAGGTTCCACGGGGTGCAGGGACCCATTGTGTGCCAGCGGCCCGGGCCGGGTGAGCTTCCGCTGGGGGAGTACCCTCTTGGAGAGGCGTTCTCCCTGCTGGGTGTGGACAATATGGTGCAACTAATTACCTGTGTACTTCTGGAGACACAAGTCCTGCTTTGCTCTCAAGGTAAGCACACTATTCAGTTATTCACTTAGAATAAGAATTAGAATAAGAAATTCCCATGTATTGCCAATGTGCCAATTGTAACCCCATTTGTGTTTTAGCAGAATTAAGCAACACCCATAGCATAGCAGCTGTTTTACATAAGATACTATTACTAACATAAATACATTTAAAATGCAGAAATAATCAAGATAGACAAGTACAGGTCATGGCACAAAATGAAACAAAACCTATAAAACCGAATGCAATAAAAAAACTCCACATGTAACCTACAGTAACAACATGGCAGATGGGTTTGAGGTTAAATACCGCAGAGAAACTGACATTGTAACTTATTACAATGCTATGTTGCACGTAAACAGGAATATTAATTAAATACTAATATAGGCAAATCACGTAATCAGCTTAATTAAAATACTGTTTAAGGTAATGTACTAGAAAATAAGTCCTTCCCTTGGGACTTATAGGTATTTCCTCCATGCTAATGTCCTCGTTCTCTCTCTCTTCTCTTTTTTTTTTTTTTTTTTTTTTTTTTTTTTTTTTTTTTTCTTTTCTCATCTCCTTAGACTACCAGCGTTTGATGACAGTGGCAGAGGGCGTCACCACCTTGCTATTCCCATTCCAGTGGCAACACATCTACCTGCCCATTGTTTCTGCACCGCTACATCACCTCCTTGATGCTCCTGTGCCATTCTTGTTGGGTATCCAGCGCAGAGAGGGAGCTCAGCGATCCTCCCTCCACCTGCCACATGAGGTACACAACTAACACGGATCTCATGTGTGAATGCATCTGTAGTTTCCTCTGCCAGTCAACATTTCACTAAACATTCACACACAAGGATCTAAAAATGTTTCGTTTGGGCGCCCAGATAGCTCAGTTGGTAGAGTGGGTGCCCATATATAGAGGTTTATTCCTCGACGCAGCGGGCCTGGGTTAGACTTCGACCTGCGACCCTTTGCTGCATGTCATTCCCCCCTCTCTCTCCCCTGTCATGTATTCAGCTGTCCTGTAAAAATAAAGGCTGAAAATGCCCCAAAAAATAATCTTAAAAATGTTTTATTTAACTGAAACATTTTTACAGCCATTTGCTGATCCTCTCTGGGATGCGTGCGTTCCAATTTGCCCACCGCCTCCAGCCTGTCGAATTGGGAGAATACATTTCCTCAGAGCACCCCCCCACCTTTTCACAAATCCAATCCTGCATTTGAAATCACGTTATGCTGCATGAATATCTCACTGAAGCCTCTTTGAAGTCGCTCTGCCCCAGAAAAGGAGGCAGTTGAAAGACAGCCTTGGGGGGGGGGGGTTGTGAAAGCTAAACCGCAGAGCATGAGAGATACAGAATAATGGGATCGCTAAATAATTAATGAGAATTAGAGATCGCCACTTATTTCTTGAGTTGTGCAATTTGGTGTATGGCGGGTGGTGATTTGCAAGGAAGTGTGAAATATATTAATCCTACATTCAGGATTTGTTGGGATTGTGTTTTTGACAGTTTGGCTCACATGGTCAAAAAAACAAAAAACTACACTAATATCACCCCTAAGATTGATACAGTATGCATGAAAAACCTGAATGCTCATCTTTTTGTGTCCTTCAAAATATTTTCCTATTTAAATGAGATGATGAAAAAACAATTAGCTCAGAAGTGAAGACATTATCTAGGAGGATGAAGCTGCCAGAGTAAGAGGATGTCTTCAACTGTCCACTCTACAGTACATCAACTGCCTAAGGTCACTGTTAAAGGTTGGGTTGCTGCTGACTGCGCTGTGCTCCACTGCTGCTTACAGAAGCAGTATTTCTAAATCAGTGACTATCTTTCTCACAAAGTTCTGTTCTTCATTGCACAGCAGCTTCACAGGCACAGTTCTGGTTTCTGATTTGTTTGCCAGTGTGGAAGCCTGATATTGAAGGTTTCCATAATTTCCCCTGTTGCAGTGATAACAGTAATAATTACATAATCCTTCACACACTAATATCCTCTGAGGCCTTATCACGGTGAAATGCCAATAATCTATTAATGGAAAGTAAATCTTCATCTCTGATTTAATTGGATGTTAAAGCTCAGCCACTACTGTACATTGTAATTGGTTAAACCTGTTATGATTATCTGATGGAAAGTATTTTTCATATTTTCTGTTTTCTCTTGTCCGTTTCTCCTACACAGGCCAACCTGTGCTTTGTGGACATTGACAACCGCTGTGTCGAGGTCCCCGAGGACCTCCCCGTGTTTCCAGAACAGGCCGAGCTAATCCAGGAGCTGAGTGAGGTACTGCTGCGTTTCGGGCTCCCTCCACAGGGCGGTGTGATCACTAAGCCCGCCACCGCCTCCCCTCGCATGAGCAGCCTGGTGCTGGAGGATCTAATGGAGGACAGAAGGAACGGGAACCTCGGAGGCGAGGAGCTGGCGGTGCTGGAGAGGCTGCAGGCTCTGGCGCGGAGGTGCGGAGTGGAAAAGATGTCAGATGGAGGGAAGACGCTGGGACACGTGTTTGAGGAAGAGGAGGAAGAGCTGAAGGCTGCGAAGCTGAACGTTCAGCTGAGGGAAGTGTTTGCTGGACGTTTTGCTGCCATGTTTGGCAAGTATGAGGAGTTTGTCATCCACAGCGCTCTTGATTTGGACTCCTGGTTGAGCAACCGAGAGGGGACGTTCAGCTTTGACAAGGTACTTCAGTAGATGTCAATGCACAAATCGATTGATAGATCTAATAAAACTGCATTTATTATTTCCACATATGTTAAGATTGCCTCTCTGTGTTTTTGAAATACTTAGTGTTTAAAAGATTATATCCTTGTTCGTGTTGTGTTTGAAAGTTGGGTTTTTCAACGTTTCAGGGTTCCTTCCTCTCAGTTCAGCCTGTGAGCCACTTGCACTTCTTGTCCCAGTTCCTGGAGACATCCATGTTTTCTTCCTTTGTGGATGGGAAGGTGATATCTCGCTGGGCGGATAGAGAGCCACTGCAGCAGCTTTTTGACAGCCGTTTGGAGAGAGAACGACTGTACGACACAGACACAGAGGACTCCCGTAACTGTCGCTACAGGAAATGCACCACGGTCTTTGAGTCAGGTACTGTGAAGGTGCTCATGAACAAAAGAGAATGAAACAAAGTACTAAGACATATATGTTGTTGCAAGAGGAGTCACAAAATAAATACTGTACTCCTACAACATGGAACAGAAGGCAAAATATGCCATAAAAACAGAAATCCGGCTCAAATGTTACTCATAGTATATCATGGATCAGTGTTGCTGTAAGTTGTTTTTCTCACCATTTAAAGTATTCTAGGTTTAGTATATAGGACTATGACACTTTATCGTAACTTAAGTCAGTGATTCCCAACCAGGGGATACTTCTGTTGTTGCAAGCGGGTACATGGAAAGATTGTGGAGCAGCTCAACTAAATTGTGATTTGATTAAATGAAAATATCAGCTGTAACACCTGAATACTACACGTTGCAGTTATGTAAGAGTGTGTGCAAACTAGTTAGCAATTGAGCAGAGAAGTTTAAACCGGTAGCTTAAAGTAATAAATAAATGGTAGAAATAAATGGCTAAAAGTAATAACAAAACATTTCAAATGTTTCGCTTCTAAATGATAAGAGTAACATCTGGATGCTTCTGCAGTGTCTTCTCAGCATGTAGATAGTATATAGTGTGAAAGTAGGTTGAATCCCCCCCAATTGGTAGATTGAGTAGAATGATGATTGAAGTTGATGCCAGATTGTCGAGGGAATCTGCCATCTGTCCTGTTTGGGTTTATACTGTATGTTGATTACGCTGCTATCCTTTCTGCAGCTACCGGTTTTCTCCTCTCTTATGTAATAAGACGATTTTGCTTAAAGGGGACTGAACCACAACATTGAACTATTCAAATAGTAACTGATGGAAAGATTTCGTAAATGGGAATTAAAATCTAATTATCTGATGAATAATTGAAACGCAAAAGGGATGAGATATTATTTGAGGGGGAAAAGATGAATCGGGAATTAGACGGTTGAACTAAAGGATACGGTAGGGGATGAGCATTATAGCGGTATAGGCGGAGGACAGGGCTTTGTGGCCTATGAAAACTCAAATCTTCTGCTTTGAAGTCCTGCCATCCTCTCTGCAGAAAACGCACTGCTTGAATCTCAATCTGGCTTTTAGACCCATCTACAGTAGATCCTGTTGTATCCTAACCATTTCTGTATTTATCTCTGCAGCTCAGGTCATTGAGCGCAGACTGATGAAGGCTGACCACACAGCCATACACCCCCACCTGCTGGACATGAAGATCGGCCAGGGTCGTCATCAGCCGGGCTACTTCCCTAAGCTGCAGGCGGATGTGCTTGCACAGGGACAAAACACCAACAAGTGAGCCTTTGTTTTCTGCTGTTATTCAGAGAGAATACATTAGAACAGTGATTCCCAACCACAAATACTTGTAACCCAGGAAAGTGTGCAAACTCCTTGTGTGTGCCTTATTTGCACAATTAAAGTATTTTTCCAGAGCATTCAAGCTGTGGACTTCGATCACTTTCTTTGAATAGTAATTTTTTCATCCTGCACGAGCAACTACATGGATGTGCACAACATCGTCTTTCTTGTACTTGTAACCCAGGCCTAGGGCGTACAAGGTGAAGCTCAACTTATTTGAAACAAATATTTGTGATTATACCAATATATAGAAATATAGAATAGGAAATAAACATCAAAATTGGTTAGGAATTTGTGTGATGCTGATCTTTTGTAAATGTATTATCACAATAAATAGTTCACCAAGCTAAAAGTCATTGACAGACAGTTAAAATAGTTAGCTAAAAGTAATGAATAAATAGTTAAAAAGTCCTGCTCTTGCCAGACCCAGGACCGGATACTTGAGACCACTGAATTACAATATCACTAGTTGTCAGGGTCTGCTTCATTACCCAAAATGTGCGTGTATGAAAATACACAGACACGCATGTATTTTAAATACACAAACACTGTCGCACACACTCGGAATTGTAAATGTTTTTATTATTATTTTAATTTTAAACAGGTGGTCCGGTCGTGTTACAGCATCGCGCAGGACTGACCTCAAGAGATCAACGGTGACTGAACACTCAGGAGTGGACAACGAACAGAGACAGGTACTTTCAGACACACACACACACACACACACACACACACACACACACACACACACACACACACACACACACACACACACACACACACACACACACACACACACACACACAGACCCAGACCTTACGAGAATTGTGTCTAATTCATTACCTTTTGTCTATTTAACAGAAGCACACATTTGCGAGGAAGAACCTCCGCCAGTCTAAGCTACTAGATCCGTCGCTTCGAGCTGTCACTCAGACTCACCGAGAGTTTGCTGAAGGGCTGCTGAGCGAATGTCGTCTGAAGGTGAGAGCTTGTATCTGTGTGGTGATGGAGGCACCGACGGCTGCCGCTGATTCCTTAAATTATTGTTCAAGGTTAATGCCACAAAATGTTCCCTCTGGCCCTTTAGACCAAACGGATGTTGATGGAGAGGATGGGGAAGGAAAGTGTGGAACTGGGTCAGGGAGAAGCCAACATCACAGGCCTGCAGGAAAACACGCTCATCCACGGTCTGTGTGACCTACTGGAGAGAACCTGGGGCCATGGTCTGCAGCTGAAACAGGTCAGACACATGACGTATCATGCCTAATCAGCTCAGATGACCTAAATAAAAACATGTGTGTGTCCCCCATGTAAACAAATTCACATCATGTATACAAACCCACAGAGGTGACTGTATTGGGGCAGTGGTGGCCTAAAGGTTAGAGACGCGAGCTTGTGACCGGGAGGTCGTCTGTTCAATCCCCAGACCGACAGGATAAAATCTGGGTGGGGAAAGTGAAAGTGAAAGCTTGTCCCTCCCTCATTACCACCACTGAGGTGCCCTTGAGCAAGGCACCTAACCCCAACCACTCCAGTGGAGCTGCTCAGCAGATCAGACTGTGGTTGTACTGGGCAGCTTCTGGGTATGAATGTGGAATTGTGTGAATGTGATCAGGGTGTTCCTGCAAAAGAGAGTGAACCTTCCCTGGATAAATAAAGGTAAAAAAAAAGAAAATGAACCAGCTGAATAAATGACTAGTGTTTTTTTTATTTTGAACAGGGGAAGTCCGCTCTTTGGTCCCATCTGCTTCACTACCAGGCGGCCCGGGGGAAGACGGAGACACCAGCTGAGTCTCCAGGTCAGAGCACAACCTGACTGATTTGTTTTTCTTGTGTAAATCACTGCGCCAAGAGTCGGATGATCATTGGCGTTTAACTTGCTGTCCGTTCAGGGTCTAGCGGATCGTTTGATGATGGCACTCTGCTCCTGAGAGGATCGTTAATACAGGATATGAGGTAACGGGGCAAACACACTTTTTGATGTTGGAAAGAGTGGTGCATCTATGTGGGATAAATTGTATGTGGCGTGTTTGTGTTTAAGGTCTATCTTTTATGAAAAAAAGCAGATATCTTATTATTATTTTTAATTATCTTATTTCCCCTTTTTAAATACCTGATATTTTGGCTGAAGTTTAGATGAAGAGATTTTAACTCTTTAAATACTAATACACAGTACTACACATGTGTAGTACTGTGCAGACATGTAGTTCTGTGCTTGGTCACAGGCGTTGATTTTTCTAGAAGATATCAAATGAAATACCTAGAATTGACATTAAATATGTTATAAAAAAAGCTGAGCATTAGAGCTTGTTTTTCACGTTTACTGTTGTTCTTTCAGGTTTATCCAGACCATGAGTGAGGGTCTCTCTGAGGTGGGTCAGGCTCGGGCCTGGATCCATCTGGCTCTGGAGAAGAAAATGCTATCCCAGCACCTTAAAGAGCTGCTAACAAACCAGGAGCTGCTTAGGTCAGAATTCACGAGAAGTAGACAACAGTCTAATGTTTCTGGATGTCATTTATAGTGAGTCTCGTGGTTTTGACTGATTGTTTTGCCTTTTCGTCGTGTCCCCTGACAGGCAGCTGTATAAACCTCATGCATTCCTGCTCTGTGAAGAAGAAAGGGAGCAGTTTCTGTTCCACCTGCTCTCTCTCAACACTGTGGACTACCTCTGCTTCACGCGTGTCTTCACCTCCATCAGTAAGTCCTGTAAAATTTAACAACCAGAAATACTGGCAGTTTTATAGCTTTTCAACTGAACATTTCCTTTGGGTTGTGTCTCCACCCACTGGCCTTATATACTTTAATTACACCCAGTATCCCATGGATATTCACACGGACCCTTTAGACCTCAAACAAAAAACATTTAAATTGCCCCAATGCTGTGAAAAAAAACTATAAATAAATGAGTAAAATGTTGATCTTGTGTCTCTCCAGGTATTCCATACCGTGTTGTTATAATACCAATGAAGAAGCTGAGCATTGCAATGGCAACAGTTGACCCTTGGGTGTGTGTGTCAGGAGAACTGGGTGATTCAGGAGTTAGACAGATCCCAAAGAATTCACAAGAGATCTTTTTCCAGGTTTGTGTACACCCTACAGCAGTAAGTTCAACATCATGTCTGACAGAGACCCATGCAGAGATACACTTACCGTGGTCCATGCTTTTCATTTCAGTGCAAGAACCTGGGCAGGCTGAGCACTCTGCAGCTGGGACAGGAGAACTCTGGCTTGCTGGCTAAGTGTCTGATTGACTGTGTGATGGTGTATAATGAGATCACAGGACACACCTACAAGTAAGTTTTTACTTTGATCCTGGTCTCATCACTAAACACTGACTGTGACCTCACAGCACAGTGGCAAAAAAAAAAAACCAGCTCCCCGTTTGATAAAGATATGATGACATCTGAATGATCCTGACTTTAAAATGTTGGTTGTTTGCTTCCACAAACACTCCCATGACAAAGCTGCTTGATCACATGATATGGACATAATTTAGACAGAAAATAAATAAGTGACTCTATTTACACTGTGATGGATTACCTATCTGGAGCGTGATTACCTATCTGGAGCGTATTTCAAGTGTCTAAAAGTTTATTATTACTATATTGTTTTATTACTCAGGCAGAGCCTGGCTCTGCCTGAGGTTTCTCCCTAAAAGGACATTTTTCTCACCACCCGAGGTTTCTTCCTAAAAGGGAGTTTATCCTTGCCACTGTCGCACTAAATGCTTGCTCTCGGGGGAATCACTGGAATTGTTGGGTCTTTGTAAATTATAGAGTGTGGTCTAGACCTACTCTATCTGTAAAATGTCCTGAGATAACTCTTGTTATGATTTGATACTATAAATAAAATGGAATTGAATTGAATATAACGAAACACTGCATCTTCTTTCCTTTCAGGTTTCCATGCGGGCGATGGCTGGGGAAAGGCGTGGGCGACGGCAGTTTGGAAAGAGTTCTCATTGGTCAGCTGGTGTCACCTGGTGGAGAGGAGGATGCTGGAAGGTGGACAGGGACGCCTCCGGAGCTGGCCTCTCCTTCTCAGAGTGTGCGGGCAGTGCTCGGGTCGCTTGGCAGCCGAAGCAGTGCGTACTGACAAAGAACACATTCTTTAGTATAATAGCTGACCTACTTGTTGGTACAATAACAGATTATGCTCCTGTTTCACCTTTCTATTTAACTCTTGTCCACTTGTCCCTCATGTTTGTCTTCATTCATCCTCATGTTTCTATTTGTTTGGTTAATTTTATCAGGAATGCTCTCTGTTGAAGTACAAGAGGACATGAGGGAGGCAGCAAATAACCTTGTTAAACACTTCCACAAACCCGAACAGGAGGTATGTGCCTGTAAATAGTGAGTGTGCATTACACATTAAACTATATTCATTTAACCTGTTGGCTCACAAAGCTAAAATGTGGTGAAAATGGCTGATGCAGAGCATCTCATGCAGCGATGTGTTAGATTCTCAAGCTCCTGCTTGTGTTATTTTTTTTATCTCCAACATGGTTCATTACCCAGGCTTCTCCAGCCCGGGCCTCATTTGTCTCGTTTGTGTATCAGACTAGCGTTTCTCATCATAACAGCAAGTTAAAAGCGCTGAAGAGACTTGATGGATCACTTTTGTTTATCTGTAGCGGGCCTCCTATTCGTTGTACAAACATGAAATGTAAATGTAAATGAAAGAAGAGCCTTTTAGATTAGAAAATAAACAAACTGTTCTCTGCTGTGGCCGATTTTAGAAAATTGCATATGTAGGGATTTACGGAAGTTGAAAGATGAGCCTCTTGCTTACAGTGCCTCTATTAACTCTGTTCCCATTTCTCTCATCCCAGAGGGGCAACTTGACAGTCTTGTTATGTGGTGAAGGAGGTCTGGTGCTTTCCTTGGAGAAGTTCCTCCTGCACGGGTTCAAATCTAACCGTCTTTTCCAGAGGAATGTGTTTGTTTGGGACTTTGTGGGTAAGTACTTTGAGTGTGTCCATTTAAAGCAATGTTTTATGTCCTCACGGATGCCTGTTTCCTGTCTCCATCTAGTGGTGATTAATATGATTTTCGCATATCAAATAGCATGCAACAAACCATGATTGGTGCGTTTTGTTAACGACCAGTGCTGCACCCTCTAACTCCAGTGTTTGTCTTCTACAACCTTATTTTCTCTTATTGTCTGTATAGTAATAAGTTATGAACTGACAGTTTGACCAATCTTCCCCATAGAGAAGTCAGTGGTTTCCATGGAGACAGCTGATCAGATGGGTGACCTGCATGGATCAATATTGACGAGGGGTCCACCTTGCGATTTACTGTGCCACTACGTCAATGCCATCAATGCCTCGCCACGAAACTTTGGAAAAGAGGGAAAGTTCCAGCTGTTGGTCTGCTTGGGAATCCGGTAAGTGGTCATATTTTTGTTTTGTAATAAACAACAATAGGTATATATTTAGACTGATACTTATGTAATTAATTCAATGTATTATGTCTAAAAACATATATTTATGATCCATATTTAAACTAGAAATAGGGAGACAGTTTGAAAATATTCTCCCCACTGGAATCTGTGATTTTAAAGCATCCTGGTCAGTATGTGTTGAGCAAATGTGATATAGTTTCCTTCCTGAGGCCCAGCAGCAGACAGCATGACTACACTCACACTGAACCATTTACATAACATACAGGTGCTGGTCATATAATTAGAATATCATGAAAAAGTTGATTTATTTCAGTAATTCCATTCAAAAAGTGAAACTTGTATAATTCATTCCACACAGACTGATATATTTAAAGTTTTTATTTCTCTTAATTTTGATGATTATAACGGACAACTAATGAAAACCCCAAATTCAGTATCTCAGAAAATTTTAATATTGTGAAAAGGTTCAATATTGAAGACACCTGGTGCCACACTCTAATCAGCTAATTAACTCAAAACGCCTGCAAAGGCCTTTAAATGGTCTCTCAGTCTAGTTCTGTAGGCTACACAATCATGGGGAAGACTGCTGACTTGACAGCTGTCCAAAAGACGACCATTGACACCTTGCACAAGGAGGGCAAGACACAAAAGGTCATTGCTAAAGAGGCTAGCTGTTCACAGAGCTCTGTGTCCAAGCACATTACTATAGAGGTGAAGGGAAGGAAAAGATGTGGTAGAAAAAGTGTACAAGCAATAGGGATAAATGCACACTGGAGAGGATTGTGAAACAAACCCATTAAAAAATGTGGGGGAGATTCACAAAGAGTGGACTGCAGCTGGAGTCAGCGCTTCAAGAACCATCACGCACAGACGTATGCAAGAGGAGTCAGCGCTTCAAGAACCATCACGCACAGACGTATGCAAGACATGGGTTTCAGCTGTCGCATTCCTTGTGTCAAGCCACTCTTGAACAAGACACAGCGTCAGAAGCGTCTCGCCTGGGCTAAAGACAAAAAGGACTGGACTGCTGCTGAGTGGTACAAAGTTATGTTCTCTGATGAAAGTAAATTTAGCATTTCCTTTGGAAATCAAGGTCCCAGAGTCTGGAGGAAGAGAGGAGAGGCACAGAATCCATGTTGCTTGAAGTCCAGTGTAAAGTTTCCACAGTCAGTGATGGTTTGGGGTGCATTGTCATCTGCTGGTGTTGGTCCACTGTGTTTTCGTTTTAGAGCACTTCCTGCTGCTGACCAACTTTATGGAGATGCAGATTTCATTTTCCAACAGGACTTGGCACCTGCACACAGTGCCAAAGCTACCAGTACCTGGTTTAAGGAGCATGGTATCCCTGTTCTTAATTGGCCAGCAAACTCGCCTAACCTTAACCCTATAGAAAATCTATGGGGTATTGTGAAGAGAAAGATGCGATACGCCAGACCCAACAATGCAGAAGAGCTGAAGGCCACTATCGGAGCAACCTGGGCTCTCATAACACCTGAGCAGTGCCACAGACTGATCGACTCCATGCCTCGCTGCATTGCTGCAGCAATTCAGGCAAAAGGAGCCCCAACTAAGTATTGAGTGCTGTACATGCTCATACTTTTAAAGTTCATACTTTTCAGTTGGTCAACATTTCTAAAAATCCTTTTTTTGTATTGGTCTTAAGTAATATTCTAATTTTTGGAGAGACTGAATTTGGGATTTTCATTAGTTGTCAGTTATAATCACAATTAAAAGAAATAAACATTTGAAATATTAGTCCATGTGTAATGAATATAATATACAAATTTCACTTTTTGAATGGAATTACTGACATAAATCAACTTTTTGATAATATTCTAATTATATGACCAGCACCTGTACAGTTCAGGGAGGGAAAGTGTCAGCCTACATCTTCTAATGGTTGGACATGAGATGCAGGGAAATCAATTCATACTTCTGTGTAAATGTAATAAAAACAATTAAAATAAAACTGAACATTTTGTTTTCACTTAACTAAGCTAAACTAATTTAGCTTCAGGAAAAAGAGAATTTCAATTAAATAACTGACATCAGCTCCTTGTTTTCTCTTGTCTTTGCATCAACAGTCAGAATCAATGTAGATTAGTTTAAATCAAATCTAAGTGGTAAATTTGGCTTAAATGTCAAAACACATGTAGACAGTTTAATTATGTAATGTTGTCTCTTTATCTGTCCTTTTCTATGTATCTGTCAATTAAAGCAAATGGCTTTAAAAGTGTAAGAACGGTTTAGGAATATACTTGGGGTGTATTATGTCCAATGCTTGTAACTTCAAAGATCAGGCTTTTTGTGCCCGGGCTTTGGATTGACATACAGTATGACCGGAACATTAAGGTCAATGAACATTGGAAGCATCTTAGTTTCTTGTGGTTTAAAACTGTTTCAAGAGGAAGTAGTTCCCTCTTGTAGCCATCTAACTCACCTTTCAATTCGATCCAGAACCTCATCAAGCATTTATGGGACAATTATTGATCATTGACCCGTTCTTCTTTGCAGGGACCGGCTACTCTCTCATTGGCTCCCCCTGCTGGCAGAGTGTCACCTGACAGCGCGGACGTACGAGGAAGGTGCTCTGCTGCGGGACCGAGCTGCCGTGCACTCCCTCTCCCGCATCCTGCACACACTCAATGAGTTTGCCATTACCCTGGAAACTGCACTGGTCAAAGGAGTTGACCTCTGACCGTGACAGATAAGCCCCTTCTCTGTAACCTAACACAGGAATGCAGATGTGTTAAAATATTCATCTTTCCATTTGTGGGAAAAGGAAGTACATCCAGACACTTGAGATATGCGACTTTATCATAAAAGAGGACAGTGGACTGGATGAAGTCACTGGCAACTCGAGCTCCAAACATATTGCCTTGTTCCCTGATGTAAATGTCTTACATACTATACTGTATTTGCTTCAGGAAATAGTCTGATTTTTCCTATGCTTGTTGACACTGTGAAATCCATTTCCTCAAGGAGAAATAGAGAGTCATTCATTATCCCACATAGTAGATATTTTCACAGCTCCCACCATTAACTGTATCTGACCCTAGGACAACTATAACTATCCTACAACTGCTGTATTGCTTGCACTTGAACTTTAAACTAAGCACATGCATGGCCAAATTCTCTTTGTTTGTTTTACGTCTTAGTGTGTTGTGATCTGAAACTTCAGGACTCAGGCCTTATTATACACATTTTTCTTGACTTCATTCATTGGATATCTTAATAAATATACTACAGAAAGATAATGTCCCCACCCTATGATATGTTACAAAATGTTACATTATTATGCTCTTGTTAATCTGTGTAACATCTTGCCTGTTTCTCATTGTTTGCTTTAGTTTGAGGTCACATACTGAAACTAAAACACTGAAACCAAACTAGTGTCCTAATTGTGTCAATTAAAATAGCCTTTGTCAGAAAACCTTTATTTTCCCCCTCTCTAATTGTAAATATTTTGCTTCATTAGACCTTTGATAGAATTGTGCCCATTTGTTATTATGATGTAATGAATTTGTGGCATATTTTTCTGTATAAAGGCATCTTGTTTGTGTCTGTGTAAAACAGTAGATTTCAATTATGGACACACTTTACTGATATGCTGTTTGTTTCTAAACTGTTCAGTTGTCTTCAGACAATGAATAGAGCACAGTTTCTTAAAAATGCTAGGTATTATGTTGATGTCACAATTCATTTAACAGTTGAAGAACTATGGAAATGCTGTCTCCTGCACTGTCCTGCAAGCACGATGTAACCCACAATGACCAAGCCTATATTATAATTTAAATACAGATTAGAGAAAGCAATAATGAATTGTTATTTATGAAATGTGTTGTCCAAAAGATTAAAGTTAATATTGACATAACTGAGTTGGTATTGTGTTTTTTTTTTGTGCTATTCACTGTAATATGTGATGTCTGAAAGGATGTGATAATTGTTGCATAGTGAAATGATTTTCAGATTGCACAATTCATTTCATAGGTCTAATTGCGTTGATGTTTACCAAGAATTTGACTCTTATAGTTTGCCAAATGAAAACTTGACCAACTACTCTATACACTGTGGTTGGCTGTGTCTTCTGACAGAAGCTCCTTAGATCAGTTTGAGGATGGTGTTGGCATTGTCACAGCAGATGGCCGCTCACCTGGAGCCAGGTTCTGTTTGAGGTTTCTGTCTGTTAAAAGTGCACCAAGTGCATGCTCATGGGGGAATGTTGGTCTCTGTAAATTATAGCGAGTGGTCTAACCCTGCTTTATATGAAAAGTGTCCTGAAATAACTTATGATTTGACACTAAATAAAATTGAATAGAATTACACCATATGAAGACAGCCTCATACAGGTTATGACTCAAAGAGTGCATATGCAGTGTAATGCAATTCAAATAACTCTGAAATAAAATCTACTTTTGTGAAGCTTGTGATGCTGAATCACTATTAGGTTTTAGGGAAAGAAAATTGAAGACAAACTCTGAGGTGTGTTGATTGACATTCTGGTAGCCTAATTGTGTTGTATTTGAAAGGGGTAGATTAATGACAATATTTTTTGCAGAATTGTATTGTATTGCATATGAGTGATAATTCTATTTATTTTTGACCATCAATCTAATTCAAGGCTCAAATTGTAGGCTATCTCAAATTATGTTTATCAAACCGATGCAGAAAGCGACAGCAGGGTGGCTGGTTTGCTAAAATAACGGATAAGTGGTTGATCGCTCTAAACTGAACACTGGATGGAGGCCTTTTTCCACCACCTTCTATTTAACACTAATCTGGTCCACTGTCACGCAATTCAAATTAACAAAGGCCATCCCTGCTAGACGTCGCCGAGGCGAGCCCCCTAAAAACCGTAGGCCTCCAGACGGGCCATCTGCCGTTCAGTAGTAAAACGACAGGCCCCGCCCCCTTGCTTACACTCTCCAATGTGCCATAGCAACCGGGGCCGAGCCCCCTGTTCCCGCGCAATGTTCCCATCCTTATAAGGCCTGTAGAATGCAGACGCACGGACACGTCACACGTCGTTTATGTAAATGCTTTGATTGAAGAAAAAGAAAAAAACATTCTGCCCTACTCTGAAATGGAGGTGTGGATACGACGCATGCGCACTATGTTCACAACTATTCAGACCCGTCCACAAGCGCAGACATCAACAAGAGCGGGTTACTGATGCGGGTTGATTTTCATAATAGTCACATCGTAACGACGCGCTCTAAGGACTACTTTGTATCAGCTTCACGCAGCTTGCAACAAGGTAAGGCATGCAGTTGTTTTGGTGGGTCTTTGAATCTTTCAGGGCCGTAAAGTCTAAACTGTGCGTTCAGACGAGTCATTTAAAACAAGCTTCGAGTTGTATCAGAACAATTGCTCTTTTAGGCCTGCTGCAAGGCCGACTGGGTGGTCAACTTGATGTAGGTCACATTATAAACAGTTAAAGTAGCCGGGCAAAGTGGGAGGGAGGCAAGATGAACACAAGATTAATTAAATCGAAGATGTGTTTAATAGCGCCAGAACGGGCATCATGCAGACATGACGATCAAGGGATGGCTGTTGTTATTGTTGTTGGCCGTCGGAGGAAATCAGTTCCCTTTATCGCTCCCGAAATTTGACTAAAGTCGGTTATTGTGAGCGTTTTACGGTCGGAAACATATAGCCATACTTTTCTAAAAGGCATTACTTTCCACAGTGTAGGCTAGCTGTAGTGCGCCTCTAGTATACACATTTAAGCCTGCAGCTGCCTGCTAAATAACGTTAAGCCAAGTTGAATCTCTCACGCCCACCCGGACCAGAGATGCGTCTCAGCACGCGGGCGCTGCTGTCAATAAAACAGCCACCGCAAACACAAAAGTACTTATGGAACTCAAGCTGGGTAAAAAAACGGTTTAACTGTTTAAAAACAGCACAAACACCGACTTTCAGAAAGCTGTCGCTTTGAACTTCGTGCGCATGTAGTTGAAGGTGCACTGTTGCAGTGACGCGGCTGTGGAATAACAAAGAGTAAAGATCAAATTACACGATTGTCTGAAAACGGCTTTCCTTTACAATTGAAAACAAGATATTTTGCTTTCGAAATGTGTTTGCCCTAGTGTAGGCCTATCCCACTACATAAAGTTAACGATGGGAGGGAAAGTCGGGCATTGTCGAGCAGGGGACGGTCATCATAAAATGGGTGCGCATGAAGCAGGTCGTGTGGCATGCCATGCTTCCTCGCTGGGGTGGGCGGTGAAATTGGCGACTTGCACTTTTCTCTCGATAAAAACAAGTGTATTTCTCGGCGGTTTCTTTTATTTTAAAAAGTGCAGGTGTTACTCAAGCAAGTCCTAACTGCTTTCAGGAGGATTTTTACAGTTTACTTTTAATATTACAGCTTTTGCGGAAAATCGCATCACACCCCCTTCTCCACACTGCCTCCGCCTTTGAAGTGTGTTGCCATGTTGAGTTGCGTCACGTACTGTATTCTGCTGCAGAGATCGTCTGCCGTTTACAGATGAGCTTCTCGAAGGCGAATATGTGGTCGGCTTTGTAATATACTCCAGAATATAAGCACCGAGCTGATACAAGGTCGTTTTTATAACCTACAACAAATATAAAGTTACATATTTTAAATTGATGGTATAGATTGCTTTATTTGAACATTGTAACACCGTTCTTATCATATGTGTTTTGTTTTATCATTGTCTATTCCTTCATAGCCTATGTATTGTATAGCCTATGATCTATTTAATAAGTCTGTTATATTATTTGTGACCTCTAATGTCTACGTGCTGCTGATGTTTTAGTCAGGACTCTCGTGTAAAATTGATTTTTAATGTCAGCGAAGCACTTTCCTAGTTCAATAGACCTCGGCTATAACTTCAGTGGCTCTATTTGCAAGTTTCTGCAAATAAACGTTCTGTAACAGTAAAGTAGGCTATATAGGCTAGATGGATTTTCATGAAATTGTGTACATTTTATCTTTTATATTACATCTGGCTTTGCAGGGGCAGGGCTAGTTAATATTTTACAGACCATCATATCGATGTCATAATAATGTATTTTAATAAATAATAAGGACCCACAGTTTTCATCATTACACATGTACCATGTTAGATTGCTTTACTGTTGAAAATGACTTCCATTGTTATTTTCAATTATCATGTCAAATAGACTGTCCTACTGATATCTTCCGTCATCAGGAGAAGTGGTATCTGATATAACCAACAAAGTGAGAGCTCTTTCATTTTTCCTGTTCTCTGTCCGCTCTGTGAGACTCCGCACTGGACCCCGAGGACTGATGGCAAGAAAAAAAACCAGTCTGGGGGGCGCGGCTCACAGTTTTGCCGCAGTTCAGGTCTACATGTGCTGTGGAGATTACATTTTGCCTAGCAACATAAATCATAATTCCTTTGTATAATCGGCGCTCTTATTGCATTACGAGTGATGAATTCCCCCGGACACATTTTTCTCTGGCAATACATTCTTATGTTTTGTAGTTAGCTTTTAAACACAGCAAATAACGTGCAGCCTGGATTATCGGGCTGAGTGCGTGCTTATATTTTGAGTTTCCAAAATGAAGCGTGCATCCTGTGAGCGCAGCATGGTGACATGATCTGTCTGACACGCTGTCTGACTGTTGACCTACTTCCCCCCCCATGTGGGTCAAAGCGGGGAGATGCTCCAACAAAGTCGCTTTCCCTGAATTTTTTAGTGCTCTCTAGTTCTCTGATCGTGACAAAACACCCGATTTGTTTGTATTAATCCATATAAAGGCTAAACTGAAATGGCACAAAAAAATATCACCTCTGATCTGAACCACCGCTGCAGGGAGGTAGCCTACTGCAGTTAACACATCATAAACAGCGATAAGAGCCTGAAATATTAATATCTAAATCATTTCTTGCACGCAGATGTTTGGCTTTCATAAGCCAAAAATGTACAGGAGTTTGGACGGCTGCTGCATCTGCCGCGCAAAGTCGTCAAGCTCTCGTTTCACGGACAGTAAGCGGTACGAGAAAGACTTCAGGAGCTGTTTTGGGTAAGAGACACTGCTGAGGAAAAGTGTTTGTGGTCCATCTGTAACCCTATGGGTTAATGAACTATCCTCATGTATAGCGATTGGAAGGCTTACATATGCCATTAAACACAAAAGCCATATTTCCCATAAAATATGGGATTCATTCATTACATTTTTGGAATCAAGACCTAGTAACCTATGTCCTTTTAAAGATCATAATAACAAGTGAGACTGTACCCTCTGTATACGTTTTTTTTGTTTGTGTTTTCGGTTTGTTTGTTTGTTTTAGTGTTATTTTGTTACTTTTTATTGTAAACCAGTATTATTACTATTATTGTTTTTTCTATTAACAGATGGCTCAAGTTTGTAGGTGGGTTGTTGGGAGGTGGGCAAGAAGCGTATCTTTTTGATGTATTTGAATACATATACTGAATTGGTTGTTTAAAATCAATAAAAAATAAGGATACAAAGAGACACTGCTGAAAAAACTTAAGGTTTGGAGAGAGATTCGCCTTAATGGGTTGGCTGTAACATTCCTCTTATTGATTTGAAACATTTTCCCATTTCGTCACATACTGTAATTGTCTTGCAGACTGAGTGAAACGCGATCTGGAGAAATCTGTAACGCCTGTGTGCTGCTGGTGAAACGATGGAAAAAGCTACCTGTGGGAACCAAGAAGAACTGGAACCATGTGAGTTTGGATCGCAGCACTGATATGGTTTGAGCAATTGCTTGACATGATCAAATATGCAAACACATTCAGTACTGATTTCTCCTCTCCTCCATACAGGTTGTTGATGCCAGAGGAGGTCCCAGCCTAAAGATAACTTCCAGGCCCAAGAAGATAAAGTCCATCTCCAAGAAAGCCCGGCCGAGCCAGATCAGCAGGCTGCAGAAAGAGCTTAAAAGAAACAGTGAGTTTTGCATTTTGGCATTCAGTAACATGCTGGCACTCACTTATTTGTTCCTTAAAGAGTGGATTTTTTGTTGTCATGCACACCACATATCACGCTTTGTGCTGCCCACCAGATTCAGATGCTCACAGCACCACCTCCAGTACCTCCCCAGCTCAGTCTCCGAGCTACAGCAACCTGTCAGATGACGGCTCAGACACTGAGCTCAGCCCTGGATCCAGCCGCTCCCCTGTTTTCTCATTTCTGGACCTCACTTACTGGAAGAGGTAAGTCAGACAGCACTGTCTCATTCTTTGGGATTCAGAACGACACATTGCTGCTGGTTATTGACACTGTGGTTTTTCACATGCTCAAAATGTAAAGGCAACCATTACCTAAAATAAAAAGAAATAAAAAAAAAAAATCACATTTACTCAGTACGTTAAATGCCTGACAACGTTCTGTGACCGACACGTTGCCTTGTCAATAAACGTAAGAGCTGACAGTGTTCTTGAGTGTGCGTTCACTATCTCCTTTTGCTATGACTTCATTCTCCAACGCACCGGTATACCAAGTGTGCATTAGACAAAATTCACACTGACTTTAGATATTTGTCAGAGTTACACTATCATTACATTGTAATGCAGTACTATAAATGCCCTAAAGTATGTGAAACACAGACACAGGCCCTTTTAATTGTTTTGGTGAGGATTCATACACTAACACAAAACGCTATCTTTTGTCTAGGCAAAAGGTGTGCTGTGGAATAATCTACAAGGGGCGCTTTGGGGAGGTGCTCATTGACCCCCATTTGTTCAAACCATGCTGCCGCAACAAACGGCAGCAGCAGCAAGAGGAGGAGGAAGAAGAGGAGGAGGAGGAAGATGAGGAGGAAGAGGTGGAGATAGAGGAGGGCCAGGTGGGCGTGGATGTCAGCGGGCATAAATCCCAGACAGAAGAGGAAGTGAAGGAGACACCAAGGTGTGAGGAAAATGCAGAGCCTGCACAGCTATGTGTAACCGTGACAACACCTCCAACCAGGAGCGGGGCAGTGATGGAGGACGGGTGGTAAAGTCAAAACTCCACCTTGCACACATCTCTGAAGAAATCTTGGGGTGCTGTTTTTTTCTCAAGCACTTACAGAAAGAAGTTGCCTCAGATTGCCTTCAATCATAAAGCAGCTGGAAATCCTTTGGTCTTCTCCATAATAACTTTGGAGGTTTGTTTATTTTGTTTAAATGGTAACTTATGAACTGTTGTTTTTTCACTTTGTCTCTTATGTTGTATTTAATATTCATGCCATCCTGATGATTAGACCGTCATCTGTGGTGTTTTTGATCTACTTTAGATGAAATGCTGGAGCTCTACTTTGCTGGTACATTGAAAATATTTGATTCCAAAACGCAATAGATCATCATCTTACTCACAGAAAGAAGGTGCTACTTGAAATACATTACTCAACATTTCAAACATACAGCTGAACCCATTCTCAATGTGTATCTTTTACAAGCATACATGTTAAGATTGACTAATATAATGACATTACTTTTGCTTTCTTTGTTAAGAGTAGATATCTCTTTTTTGAAATGGTGGATATCTCGTTTTGGAATGAATGACACTTTACATTGACAGAGCACAGACCTGTACAGTAGCCCTTGTGTTTGTGTCTTTTCACATTGACATCCATTCCTATCAAAGAGTCTGTGTTTGTAGACCGTCTCTGTGTGCAAATACGTGTGTGGGTCCCATTTAAATAAGGCCTATTCACAGCTTCAACAGCAAATACACCAGCCTTAATTATGTGTTACAGACAGTGCTAGCGTTAATTCTGGATTAAGGAACACAAAGGGACAGTAGCTATATTTATTGTGGCCTCAGCAACACATACTGTAGTGCATTTTGCATGAATGGCAAAGCCCACTCATCCAAAAGACCTAGCCTAATGATCTGATGCATGAGTCTACTAAAATTGCATGGCCTTATATGAACTGTAAATCTTACTTTTATTTTTTTGGATCCATTTCTCTGAAGTTTTAACTTATTTTTATATGTAAGGTAAAAAAAAAAGCAAAAATAGAAATGTCTTTGCATAATAATACCACATAATACAACAGCAAAACACACAATGGGTCTATAGTCATTCAACAATATCAATATCAGTGATTCCCGACATTCCTGGGTCAGTATAGATAAAACACTTTATACAAGTTGAAATTCTATGCCATTGCCTCTTATATACCACAAATGTGTTGTTATATATAGCCTAATATTACTTTATTTATCAAACGAAAGCCAAAGCACATTGAAATTCACCCAATGTCAAATCAAATCAGGTTTTCTATGGACACTTGTGCTTGTCCGAGGTCATTTGTATGTATGTTTATGGTATTCTAAACAGAACACTAATATGAAAATTCATACATGTGATGTTGTAGTTGGGAGCAGAGGGGATGTTATGTACATAATGGGTTGGGTGAGCCATATGGCTCATATATGGGTTTCATTATTTATTTATTTCATATTTATTTGTATCACTGCATCCCCGCTTAGAAGTGTAATACTATGAATTATTTTCATCTTTAGCTTATACGTAGAATGGTTTTGTACTTCAGAAATCGAATGTAATTCTCTCGCAGGCTTTTTTTAACATTGCGTTGAATTACTGGTTGTCAATATTTGTGAAATGTTAAGTATTTATTTACTCATCAGTTGAGTTGCGTGCAACCTAACTTATTCTGTACCATCACTTTGGATCTGTATCATGTAGACTGAGACGAATGATAGATTGCAACCAAACTGTACTTTCCCCTTTTAGCCTGTAGCTGAAAAATGTTACAGAATTGTAGGACACCTAACTCTAGATTTGCATGTACTGTTGCTATGCATTTACTTAGCTTACAAGTTAGACAAAGCGGTTTTGTATTTTTTATAAATCATGTACGTTTTTTACTTGTCCCTTAATAAAAGTACTTTTGTGAGTTTTCTGGAAGTATGGAGTTAATTGATTTATTGGTATAAGGTGCGTAGGTGGATAAAAAATGAACTAAAAAAAATAATAAATCTATAATCCAAATCCAAACTAACCATAAAGTTAGACTGACTTTATTTCCTCAAAAAACCCACTGCTTTCATGGCAGTGACATACATCACGTAGAGCGGCAAAGATTAATCGATTAGTTGTCAACTATTAAAATAATAGCCAACTATTTTCATAATCGATTAATTGGTTTGAGTTAAAATGTTCTGATTCCAGCTTCTTAAATGTAAATATTTTCTAGTTATTCACTCCCCTATGACAGTAAACTGGATATATTTGTGTTGTGGACAAAACAAGACATTTGAGGACGTCATTTTGGGCTTTGGGAAACACTGATCCACATTTTTCACCATTTGTTTTAAAATGTTTTGAAACACTGAATAAATGGATAGCAGCCTTAGCTAGTATTTTTCAAGACACATAATATAAAGAGATTTATATAGAAAATAATGCACAAAGTCAACACCTGTGCATTTCAAGCAATTTGTACAATTGCAATATTAAAGCCTTATATGTGCAGCACAGTCGAAATACATTCAAAGCACCTAATTGTTCATTTTGTAAACAGAGTTTGACAAAAGTTGATCCATTTATTCTTTATACCCTCTATATCTCTGGGCTGATAACGAAGCAGCCTTTTGAAATTGTACCTCAGACAAATGTTTTTTGGATAATTGTATGCAACTTATGTGTCTCCATGGGATGTGCCACTTTCATAAATACTATTTTTGTTAAAACTATGCTATAATAAATATTTAAGTAGAAAGGGTACACCAACGTCCTTTTTTGGATAGCATTGCATGCACTCTAAATTTACATGGTTTTAATTTGTTACAATCTAATGTAGGCCTATGTATTAGTTTGAAACGTCGCGCACTTTCGTCGTTATTTTCAGACTGATCTCATGAAGTAGCCAATTCATATGCCATTTTGGCATGTTATCAATATGCCTAATCGATAACAGCCATTTGGCTTTAGGAAAGTGGCGTGTATGTTTATGCAAAGTCATGATGCCATGTTGCTATTTTCATTATGTATTCTACATCTGAAAAACAATGATATCACCACATTGGATTGGTTAATATAGTACATTTGTAATTTGCGCAGTTTTAAATAAAGAAAAGAAAAAGGAAAAAACATGAAAGAAAAAAACACCGGAAATGGTGGTCCTATGACCGGAAGTATACAAAACAAGGAAGCGCTTTGTTTTTATTTTATAGCCAGCTGTCAGATGCACCTTTAGGCTGCAGAAGTCGTTTTAAATCTGCTATTCAAACAGCCAGGGGTCGACGCAAACATCCACCGTGGGAGCTTAGGTAGCTAAATTGTATATTGTTGCTTTGCTTGTAACTTTAGCTCACCAGCTAACGTTAACGGTAAAATCAGTGGCGATCAGCCTGCTGACCGGGGCTCTGCTGTACTGCTGTTGATAAAGTTAGCCAACATGCTGTATTAAAACATATCACAGAGAAACTTAACAGTTGGGTTTGACCGTCCCTGTAGATGATGATAGGCATTGAATAACTTACATCTTTATGGGCTCGCGATTTCAATGCTGGTGTTGGAAATAGTATATTGACCTATTTGCGACTTTGAGTCTATGAAAAAGCGCTATATAAATTCAGTGTATTATTATTATTATTATTATTTGCACTTCTAAATAAAGCTTCGTATTTGCAGCTTTTTCGTCTTGATTTTCACCATGGTGGAGCCCACAGCATCCGGCGTGTTCTGTAACAGGATGCTGAGCATGGTCAACTCTGAAGATGTGAACGCCATCATCCAGGCTCAGAGACACATGTAAGTGTCATATTAGTCTGTTCTGCTACTTTACACTACTACATATAAAATGTGTGTGCTTTTTGGTGTAGGTCAGTTCACTTGCATATGACAGTGACACTGAGATCTGCCTTGTTCTTTGTAAACTGACCACCTGAAGATCATTTTGGCTTTGCTGAATTATTGTGAAAACAGGCTTGATCGCTTTGAGAAAACCAATGAAATGTTGATCAACTTTAACGGGCTGTCTAACGTGCGGCTGCAGCAGATGAACGAACGCTTCCTACTCCACACTCGCACCCTCGTGGAGATGAAGAAAGATCTAGACAGCGTCTTCAGGAGGATCAGGTAAGTCGTCGCTACCCCAATGCAAATGCATACACACACTCACCACACACACACACACAACTGTTTATTGGCCTCCTCTGCTTCTCCAGGACACTAAAAGGGAAGATTGCTAAGCAGTACCCAGAAGCTTTCAGCAGTGAGTTAGCATTTTTTTTTTCTTCATTCATCATTTTATAACCACAGTCAAATTCACCAAATCAGTCTAAGAGCTCTCTGTTTTTCTTGCAGATATTCATGAGCCACCCATCCTGGAGGACGACGATGATGAGTTTGACCCAGTTCTCCCTGGTGCTCCCACAACAATTACAACAGCCACCTCGGAGCAGAGCACAGAGTCCTGTGACACAAGTCCAGATGTGATCTCACCCACTGTGAGCAGATGCTCTGAAGATCTGTCTCAAGAGCTGCCTGACACGCCCACCTCCGATTTCCTAGAGACAGCCGTCCTACAGGACGAGGGTCCGGACTCTGTACCTGCAGAATAGTTTTTTATATATAGAGATTAATTAATTCATTTTTTAGTCATAATCTGTCTGTTGGGAAGAGTGTCACCACCTAAATAGATGTTAGATGTGGCTATGAACTGTCTGAGGATGCTGAATTTTTGTTGGCACGCTTTTTTGTCCTATGCCTGCACAGCACTAAAATAATGCAGATAATACTTGAAGTTGTAAAGTAACTCACTTTGGATGTATATCTATAGTACTGACAGTAATCCTTAGCTAAATCCCTTACTCATTATGTAATTATCATACCTGCATACTAGCAAACAGCGACTAGTTTGCAGGTTTGAATTATAAATATATTTCATTTTGTTGTTGTTTGAAGCGATGCGCGTAGGGATGCACCAATCCAATACTGATATCGGGCCGATACTGACTCAAATAGTTCGATGAGGTATCGGTGACAGTGAGAGCCGATCTATTCAATTAAATTCTATATTTATATACTATATACATTATATACTGAAATTGTACTTCCTGTTTAAGTTTAGACCAATTTGTTGCTGATTTGTTGTAAAAGGTTTACACTTGAATTGTAATTAGCCCAGGTCTTGGTATCAGGACTGAAAAAGTTGGATCAGTGCATCCCTAATGCGCACCTGACTGAAGGAAGAAATCTCTCATGATTTAGGTTACTTAAAAGACAAAAGTTAATGATGTTCTCAACCTGAAAAATACTTAGAGTTACTACTGTTGTCATACTATTACAATAGTATTGTTTTGCAGAATTGCTATTCTATGGGCCCCTGTTAAAACCAGGAAATATGTTTGTTACTGCATTCGTGAATGTTTTCAGCAGCATTTAAGCCAATGCTTTACCGATCCTTGCCAAGAAATTCTCTCTTTGATTGCCGCCTGCATTGCAGAGAAGTCAGGGACAGGTTTAGTTGTTAGTGATTCAGCAAACTTTTAGAGGACACATGAGTAGGGCACAGGCTCTTTGATACGAGAGCTGGAAACCAGGTTGAGTGAGTAGGATCCAACCACTCCTTGCTCTCTGCAGTTTTCGTGTAAAAGGGAAGTCCAGATTAAAATGTACTTTATTTGTTATTTATGTCATATTTTTACATCTGTTTTTGTTTGCTGGTTTGAAACATCTCCTATAGTGATCAAATGTTGAAGCTGCTCCATAATTATAATAATTGTATAGACTCTACTGTCTCTACTGAATAATATACATTCATTTATACAGTCACCTTCAAGTTAAAGTTAATGTCATACTTATGATTGTGTCTTGACATTTTTTTTTGGCTCAAGTATGTGAAAAAAAATTATTTGACAATAGGTGTCCTTTCATATAATAAAATATGAATTACAGCTATGTTATTACAACATTTTATAAACTTTTTTGGTTCATTCAGTAGTAGATAGAATTGAGATGCAGAGAAATGTCAAACAACCAGATGACCAGAAAGGTCAGAAAGGTGTAGGCTGGTATAGACCCTCTCAAAATATAGGTATTAAGGCAATAAATAAGGTAGATTCAAGGCTATAGACCAATGAGGCTATGCTGGCAACTGCTCTGGTACCCTGGTACCCAAAAGCCCAAGGATCAATGTGTGGCGATTGGTTTGTGGTAACATGAATAATTGTTGTACTTTGTTTGGAAATATGGGCTCCTGAAGCAAAATATCAACAGAGTTGAATAGTCATAAAGTTCTGAAAAGTTGTAGGAAAAATCTAAGCATTCACTTGGTAGTCACTAGAAAAAAACACCTTCAAAGTGAGTGATTATCTGCTAAGGTTTAATGTAGTAGCCTATGTTGAGGTCTAGTGCAGTTTATGTTCGGTATTGACACAATGCAATAGGGGCTATCTGAATATGCTAAAATAATATTATGGTGTCTATGCCCAGGGGATCATCATCTCAAAATGTGTCCATGGGGCCATGTAATATTCCAGTTATCTGTACACAATGAGGAACAGGTTGTCAATGAGGACCAGGCAGCCCAGGGTCCCCCAGCAAGGCAAAAACTTGCCAAACACTAATTTATTTACAAAAATGCACCATACAAGCATATCACCTGAACTATTTAAGGTATAAAATATATTGTCTGTGGTTTTAAGGTTTCTCTTTGTCCACTATCTCCACCAGATTCCTGTGCAGTGCATGCAGAGCAGACTGTGAAATAGGTAACGATGCCACATTATCTGTCTATCACGTTTCTCATACTGCCCATTGCGAGAAGCCCCTCACTACAGTGTGCAATTTGGGGCGGTGCTTAACATGGATGTTAGATTCCACCCACGTTGAGCCCCGCCCTTCACGCTAGACTTGCTGAAAGGCATCACAGGTGGTGCTGGAAGCCATTAAGCACATTCACAAACATCAATACTGCATTGACTGGAAATTAATGTAAGTTATGGGGCAATTGTGCACCTTCCATTTATGTTCACAAAAGTGCTTGTTTTGCCATTGACAGGCTTAGATTATTGTTATTATAGTGTCTGAGAACATTATGGAAAGGATTTCTAAGGAGGTAGACCTTTTTGTTAAAGAGTAAGATCCTTTATAAATCTTTAAATACACTAAACAAAATAAAACTATGAAAAGCCATTTTGGTTTGTCTTTCCAATTTTTCAACAATCACAAATCTAGTTAATGGTTGAAATAAACATAGTTTACCAATTTACATGTGAAAAAATGTTGGCTCTATACTCTATACTTTGTGGAGTCTGGTGGGTTTAGCGCCAGCGATCTCAGAGCTGTTTGGTTAAACAAAAAGGTCTTGGATCCTTTCCATAATGTTGTCAGACACTTAAAATTACAATCTGAGCCTGCTGTCGGCCCAGCCAGTGAAACTAACAAAGGAAGTTTGAAGACGCCTAATGTGCAATTTTTAAATAAAGTGAATGAAAGAAAGATCTTTTTAATGGCCTTACAAATACAAAAAATCTATTTAAGATATTTACTATTTTCACCTAGCCAACATAATGCTTTTTTGCGTCCAGTGCATTCTAGTCCATTATTTGTGAATACGGGTCTATTCATTTTGATAAATGTTAACTTGTAATTTTATTATTTCATTGTTCATATACAGTATAGTTACTACCTATCCTGATTTGAAATGCTATTGTGCTGCTGTACCTTGTGTAATATTTTACATTTTCCTCATTAGAATGTAGACAGACTTGACATACTGACAAGCTGAATGTGCTTTGTACATCAAGTTATACCAGCTCCAGTAAAGAGATCAGAGACTCAGGTAACTTCTACATCATAATTAGGCTACTGAATAACATAACACAATTAACAATTGAGGCATGAATATTCAAAGCAAACAAAAACAAGGTTTACCTCCTCATAAATAGCTTCATTGCTGCTCCTCAAAAGAGGAAAGACTTAATTTCCTGTTGCCAACTGCCTCCACATAGAAAAACCTCATAATCAGTCTGTAACTGGAACGAGAATGTGATACCGCACACCATCACCGCATACTTACCCTTAAAGAATGATGGCTGCATGAAGAGAAAGCCTTAGTCCATATGGAAATGTATGGTTCCATAAGGACTAAGGTTTTCTCTTCATCCAGCCATCATTCTTTAAGGGCTGGTATGCGGTCTTCCCAGTCCATCCCATTTACTCATTCCTTTGTTTGGGTTTCACATCATGCTGCAGCCTCTGCTTCCTTGCAGAAAAAAGGAAAAATAACATATATGCATTGACATGTTTTGAGACATACATTGTATTGTGCTCTATATTGTACCCATACTGTTTTTTATAATGTTATATTTGATACTCTATTCTATTCCATCCTGTTATTTGCTGTGCTACAGATTATGTAATATTATACCTGTAGAAAAGGCCCCAAAGTTATGACGACAATACCATACCTTTCACTTTACTCATTTCATATCCCAATCATCATCATTTACCAACTCTACTCTACCGTTAGAGGGCGCTAAATCCAGATGGGAGCAGTTTTTATTTCAGACAATGGGGTCAAACCAAACCAACGACACACCGTAGCTAGCTAGTTGGTTAGTCCTCAACACAACTAGCTAGCTAGCGTTAACTTACTTCGCGTCTGGGCATTTCTTTATGTTTCACTGTGAAAGCAAGCACTTTAACCATGGACTGAGCTGACGTTACAATAACGACTTTCTTTCACCAAGACCAGCCGCTTGTAGTCATGTTTTAGCCGGCTATCTAGCTATTTATCTTGCTAACTAACACTAACGTCAACTGTTAGCTCGGGTGCTAACTGCTGTCATGTTCAACGTCAGCACAGAGAAGACTGAACGTTAAACGTTGCTCAACTTTCGTAACACAAAACAACTAAAAGCCACTACTTCGCTGCTAGAAAATAACCATTTTATGAGGGACTCAACTGAAGCTGCAACACTGCTGCTCCTAAAATGAGGAGACTGACCAAGAAGAAGGCTCTGACTCTGGTGAAGGAGTTAGACGCGTTTCCAAAAGTTCCCGAGAGCTATGTGGAGTCCACAGCCAGCGGTGGGACAGGTAACATTAGCTACCTAGCTACAGATACTACACAGCCAAATGTAGCCTTCAGTTACTAGCTACATGCATAACGTTACTCCTGCCAGAAAGAGTAACTTTAAATTTCAAGTGACTCATTTTGATACTCTGCCCAGTGTCTCTGATAGCATTCACTCTCATGGCTGTCCTCGCCTTCCTGGAGTTCTTTGTGTACAGAGACACATGGATGAAGTATGAGTATGAGGTGGACAAAGACTTCAGCAGGTAAGAAGCGTGATTATTGCACTTCAACCCCGTGTCTTTGCTTAGTATGTTTCCAAACTGCATCTGCTCTCTACTTACAGTAAGCTGAGGATAAATGTTGACATTACAGTGGCCATGAGATGCCAATGTAAGTACAAATCTAGAAAAAGCACTCATTCCTATTTGGTTGAGAAAAGTGTCATGGATGTTTTGAATTGTATTGCAGATATAGGTGCAGATGTCCTGGATCTGGCAGAGAACATGGTTGCTTCTGATGGCTTAAAATATGAACCAGTGAGTATAAACGCCTTCAGTGTGCAATCCCAGTTCATTTACTGAATTGAAAAAATGCATTAAATCTTTGTGTAACAGTAGTAACGTTCATTTGTGCTCGAATGACAATTGGGTTTTGTCACATTTTAGGTCAACTTTGAGCTCTCCCCAGAGAGAAGATTATGGCACATGTAAGATTAAACTGTTTAACTTGCATTACAATTACACCTCTTAATGTAAAATGCTTTTGTCCGTTGAATTGATTTTTGTTTCATTCTAAGTGAATGTTTGTTTCCTTAACTATTCTGTCCCTCTTTGTTTTAGGACACTTCTGCACATCCAGGAGCGTCTGAGAGTGGAGCACGCTCTCCAGGACGTACTTTTCAAGGCTGCAATGAAAGGAGCTCCTCCTGCTGAGCCTCAAAGGTACAGGATCCTCACGATTAGCTCATTTCTGTTTGGAATTGAGTGACGGTTGAAACTATGCCTACAAAGACAAACAAGGAAGTGTTTGAACCTTCCATATAATTGTGATAAACATATTCCCTCCACATTGTGTTGCTCATTTCCCCCATAGTGAGGGCAGTCCCACGACCCTTAATGCCTGCAGGATACATGGACACCTGTATGTCAACAAGGTGGCAGGAAATTTCCACGTTACCGTTGGCAAGTATGTATCTACACAGCGTTAAAACTTTATACATTTTGCAGTGGCTGACCTTTTCTTTCATGCACAGGTCCATCCCTCATCCAAGAGGCCATGCTCATCTAGCTGCACTTGTCAGCCATGACAGTGAGTTCATTATCTTTTTGACAAAACTGTGTTGAACACATATCTACTTTATGTATGTTCTCATACTTTGGTAACATGGCGAAGATAATCGCACTGTACATTAAAGTCGTGGTTGTTGACTCATGAAATAAAACGGTTATATTCATGTGATGATATTTATTTATTGTTTCGATTGTGTCACAGCTTATAATTTCTCTCACCGGATTGACCATCTGTCCTTTGGAGAAGTGGTTCCTGGGATTATTAGCCCTCTAGACGGCACAGAGAAAGTCTCCGCTGAATGTACGTCTGTGTTGTCAAACATAAATCCATTTTCATTTTAACTTATCCTTTTTCAGTGATATACATACTTTCGTTTCACTGAGCTAACAAATGTTTTTGGTTATTATCTCCAGCTAACCACATGTTTCAGTACTTTATCACCATTGTGCCCACCAAACTGAACACCTACAAGGTCTCTGCAGAAACACACCAGTACTCTGTCACTGAGCGGGTAGGTTTACATTTTGCACAAGGTTGTACATTTGTGTAGTATGCTTTGTATCGCTGTGGTGAATATGTTTGTAATCCTCTTCATGCTCCACAGGAACGAGTGATAAACCATGCTGCAGGCAGTCATGGAGTCTCAGGGATCTTTATGAAATACGATATAAACTCACTAATGGTCAAAGTCACCGAGCAGCACATGCCTCTCTGGCAGTTTCTTGTCAGACTCTGTGGCATCATTGGAGGCATTTTCTCTACAACAGGTAGATAAACTCTCACAGAAACACATTTGTAGCGCGCCTGATGCATTTTTAAAGGAACAAACTGGAACTTTATCATGTTTTAGCCCTTACTTTAAATGCTGACTGCTAAATTGTTGCTGCTAATGTTTAGATTGCTTTCCTGGCCTCCAGGCAACCATTGTGTGATTTTACTTTAGAATGTGTTGTGTATTATTAGTATGAAAACTACTTGCAGGGACTTAAAATGTGGAAAATATAAGTAATCCATCACATAGACCATTTAGTTAACCTTGTTTATTCTTTTGTCAAATTGTTATGCTTGTGCAGTAATGCAGTTGGGAGCCCAATTTTAAGACCTTACAATATGTTTTTAATGGGCTACAATCAGGCATCACCACATGTATGTTCCTTAGGCCGGTTACACACTGCACGCGTCTCGCGAGCGTGGCGTTTCTGTTGCGTCTCAGCTGCGTGGATTTTTCTGTGTCCTACACACCAGAAGCGTGTCTGACGCGGCGCTGCTCCTGCTGCTAGGTACAGGGAGGGCTGATCTCGGGACATAGTGCCGACAGATTCAAACTCTGATAAATGGGTAAGTGGGCTGTCTGAACAACTTTGTGTAGTTGTAAAGAGCCTATCTGATGTTGGACCGTCACTCAGAACACACACTACGTTGTTATCGTAGCCTATCCTACCATTTATATATAGCCTACTGATTTGATTAAAGCAAGACAACGTCGGCAGTATTGACTGCAAAATATATTACAGAATATTTTGTTCTGTATGACAGGTGCAATATTTGAAAATCTTTTCTCTGAAATTTTGTATTACATTTATATCTACATTGATGTCAAAACCTCAAACATCAATATGTCATTTATTAATATGTATTTGTGTCTAAATGACATATAAACATATTTTCCTATTCTATTTTGCCTGGAATCACTTCCAACACGCTCGCGTCTCGCGTGAAAAATAGGCGTCGGTTCTATTTCTAGCAGGCAGGCGTCTCACGCCGGCAGTGTGTAAGCTCTAACCTGTTAACATGGGAGCCGAAATATACACGGACACGCCACGCAGCTGACACACTCGCGCGACGCTTCCAGTGTGTAACCGGCCTTAGACATTATGCATGCCCAAAGCCCCATTCATTTACCATGTAAAGCAGGACAATTTTACTGTTATCTAATCTTGTCATCTACTCCAGCAAATCATCTTTTTAAAACTGAATTGCCAGGTCTTCTCATAGAATGATTAACGATAATGGGAGGAGATGATGAATGTATTGTCATTAACTGTCTCAAAGATGATGGAGTTACTGGCAAGCTCCACGTTTTAAATTTTAACGGAATAATCCTGCTTGTGAGGGGTAGACATTCAGTCTTAAAAGATGAGTTATTTTCACCTCACCTAAACCCTGGCTACAGTAAGTTGGATCCTTTTTCTCACCTGCAGGCATGCTCCATGGTGTGATAGGATTCTTGGTTGATGTTATTTGCTGCCGTTTCCAAATGGGAATCTACAAACCTCTTAAGGTAAGCCAATATCATGACCTTTAACCTTGTAGACCCAATTCATTTTGAATTGAAATGTAACTCAAGGCTGTTTGGAAAATGACAATTGTACTATTTATATATTAAAAAAAAAAAAAAAAAAAAAAAAAAGTTTACTGTGATCTTTTTTTCTGTTTTTCTTTCTCAGGAGGTTCCTCTGAATGAGCAGCCAAACAGTGACCCCTCGATTCCTCCAGAAAATGACGCTCAATAATGAGCTCAGCTGCAGCCGACTGTCAGCTCACCATCTCTGCCTAACCCACTAGACAGCAACGAGACGCCGGGAACATGTTTACAAGTTGTTTTATTATGGAATACCTGCTTTGTTCAGAAGTGTGTAAATATTTGTATCATTTTTTTTTGTTAAATTTTATTGGGTGGGTGTAGGATTTCTCCACCTGTGAAAGATCATAATCAATACCTCCAGTAACCATCTGTCACTTTCACTGGAAAGCCACACAGGTGTTTTCACTTAGTTTGACTGTTCTCAGGGTTGTGTGGTCGTGTGCAAGCCTGATTGACAGATACAACATGTCTTAACAGATGAATGTGATTCTGAGTTTTTTTCATGTAGTTTGGTGACCTCAGAAAACTCCCAGCATATCTCTGCTCAACGTCGAGCTGAAAAGAGGCCTAATCAGCTACAACAAACAAAAGACCTGTGTGGGTGTGCAGGGGTTTTAAATTGTTCCACAAATGTGCCTGTGTGCAAATATGAGGCTGATTTGTTAAATAAAATCCACTTTCAACTTGATGAGGTCCCATTATTAATATTTAGCATTGTTTCTGGTTTAGTCTCACGTAGGGCAGCAACTAATGCTTATTCAGTATGTTTATTTTTTTGATTAATCCTTTGGTCTATAAAATATCCAAATAATTGTAAAAAAAAAAAATGCATCCAGGGTTATGTGTTTCCGCTTCTTGTTTTGTCCAATTATTCCTCCAAAAATAATCAATTTAAAATGATATAAAACAGAAAGGCAGCAAAATGTTTGAGAAGCTGGAACCTGTGAATGCCTCACCATTGTAATTACTAGTAACACAATCTCTACAAATGAATATTTTACACCATGTCAAGAGTTTATTTGACAGTATTTCAGAATATCTTTCAGTAAACAAGTTTTTTGTTTTTTAGCAAAATGTAATATATCAGTACTGTCGCATTTCATAAAAATAGTTGTTCACGTCTTTGAAACTACAGTATCAATGATACAGTAAACCATATTTGTAGGAATACAGCTGTACAAGGTGAATAATACACAATTAACACTACACAGTTATACTTGATCTCAATGGGGATTTATGAACGTGCCATCCTTCACAAGTTCCAATAAAGCAGTTTTTTGTTTTTGTATACAAAATCACTCACAGCAGGCAGGGGTGTGGCCTGGACGGAGACAGAGGGCTGAATGACATATTCTTCCACCTTTTTCTAAACTTTGACATTTGTACATACAGTAAACACATTTCTAACACAGCCTAATGGCATGTTCTCATGCTCCTCGCTAACCAGTTTATCACATGAACACAGTTGGATTCAACTTTCCAGGTCATGCTAGTATCCCAGTCTGCAGGTGCATTGTCTTGCAAAAAGGAGTTAACCAGTAAACCTATACAAGTTTACAAGTACAGCTTGGATGTGTCATTGTGCTGCATTCAGTCAAGTTGTCACAATGCATTGTGATTTTACTCATCTGGTCCTCCAGTCCTCAAAAAGCTCTGGTTATTTAATTTCTAATGAGAGCAAACATCTTGTTGAGAGAAATAGATAATCAAAATTGGAGAAATGCAGGAGGATAGTGACTTCATCTCCGTCAGTTTAATAGCAGCATGCCTCCACTCTGCCAGTATCAAAACTTTGTGATCGAACGCACGTTTCAATGCATTTGTGTTTACACATCATCTAAAGTCTTGGGTTTGGATTCCGCGAGCATTGGTTCTGCTTGCAACAATGCAAACTTAACTTGTTTTCTTTACAGAACAGACAAATAAAGCTGAAATGAGACTCTTCCAAAACAACAGAAACCACGGTCCACTGTGATAACAACCCTGTCTGGATAAACGTTCACAGCTCCACTTTCCCAGATGACTCTAAGAAGAGGATGTAATGCTACAGGCTACACTGTATCCCCATTTAAGCGCTAGGGGACAAGGGCAATCATTGACATTGATAAGAGTGCATCAAGATAACTGTATATATACTGCTTGGTGTTAAGTCAGAAGAAAACAGGCTCCAGGCTGATTTGTGTGCATGGTCATTAACATCTGTTTTGCATTCAGTTCCCAAAACAAATCACAACAGCACTGCATTAGTTTGAGTAAGGCACTCCGCCCCACCTCATAACCATCGGCCTTCTCTTCCCCACACCGATGCCCCTCTCCCACAGTGATGTGGTACACTTAGCACAGTAAAAGGCATAGAAATGGGAAATATAGACTGGACAAAATTCTTCCGTTGAGCATTGAATGAATACAACACGCCTTATAATTCTGCACAATGACTGCATGGTTGACTTGTGATCAAGTTGTGTACAGAACAGGATTATTAGTTCTTACTAAGCCAACTGTTATTTAGTCACTTAAAAGTTCAATTTGACAAAAAAAAGATTTTCTTTTTGTCTCACATGAGTACCAATTGGTCAGCTCCACAGAGGATATCCTCTCTATATTCTAACTCTAAAAGACACGTGAGTCCCTGTATAAAGACATGGTGGTTTATATCCACTCACATGACCGCTGCCTCCCTCAGCAGTCTGGGTTTGGTGACTTGCACAGTCTTTGATATGTAGTAATAGACGAGGCCGTGGAAATAGTGATCCTAAAATACTGTCCTGGTGGGTTTTTTCTCTTTTCTTTACAATGTATCTAACTACAACACTGCCTCAAAAACACAGGTATGTTTTTGAGATTACCAAATGTACATATTTTTCACATCTTTACATTTACAGTATATGATATATTGGTAGGCATGTGAGATCTAACATATGTTGGGTTAACCAGGCTGTCACTTGGGCCAGTGCCATGTCCTCCAGGAGTGTCAGTGTCACTGCCTCCCTCTGACAGATCTTCCCACTGCACAGAGAAAATGGAGCAAAAGTAAATCTCTTGGATGTACATATGTCTCTGTCCTGCGAGGAATCTTGTTCCATCTGAGGTTACGTTGCACTAACCAATCTGAGCCAGATACGGTCGAGCAGTTAAAGGTACATGTCGAAAGAACAGCTTCACTCAGAATCAGACATTGTTGCTCCATCTGTGATCAGAACATTTACTGTTGCATCTGAGGGGCTAAAATGCCTATATATTGAGTAGTCTCCATCAGTTGTATACTGTATGTTACAATAGCTGTGAAAGTTCCTCTCTTTTTTAAGGTGGTGGGTGTAATAATTATCTCGTAAGAACAAATGAAACATAAAATATGATCTTAGAAGTAGATGGAGAAGAAAACAGGACAGAAAGAGAGAGGGTGAGGGAGAGCTTTTCTCAGACTTGGATGGTGAACTGAATGAGGAGCCAGACAGTGTGATCCGGTCCAAACCAGCGAGATCCATTCTACCTGCTTACTGTGGAGGTCCAGGACCTCAGGGTGCCAGGCAGTTTGTCAGACCCAGGGACGTTCCAGGGCCCAGGGGAGGCTGCTGCACTCCTCGCAGAAGGATCTTCCATGGTTTTAGAGGGGCAGCAGAGCCCACTGTGGCCACTGGACCTCTCATCTTCTCTGGGGAACAGACCTCTGGACACCAGCCTCTCCTGGAGGCTGACATGTCCATCTCCAGTGCCGAGAGAGGCTCCATTCAAATTCACACTCACATATGGGTCCCAAGGCCAGACAGTGCTCAACGCCTGTGTGTGCAGGCCCTTTCTCTCACAGCAGGGGGAGCAAGTCTCCCTCTGCCTCTCTCTTCTTTCAATGGACCTCCCCAGGACAGCTTTGGGAGGCAAAGCCCGAGGCTGTCTGTCGCCTGGGCCACAGTCCACCTCTCCACACCCCTGAGGGGTTCCCTGCCCCCTGATGATGCACTTCTGCTGGGTGGACCTGCCACCTGTAGCCCCTCTAATGGAGCTGTGGTCTGTCAGTTGTGGAGCTTTGTCTGCCATGCACACTGTGGTCTCTAGAGGGAGCTGATGAGGAGAGTCTGGGGCTGTGGCTGGATGGGATGAGAGCAATGGATTTGGGTAGTGTTTGAGGGTCACTTCCTGCAGGGCAGAGTGGGCTGTAGAAAAGGAATCCCAGGGGCCGGCACAGTCTGTAAGGGAAGAAGAAAACATGCTCAGGTGGACTGAGATAAAAGCAGAGAGGCACAAAGCAACATGCACATGCACACAGAGAGAATGAGGAGAAGGGAAAAAACAGAGAAAAAAAGATGTACATAATAACACAACCACATCATAATATATATATGTATATATATATATATATATATATATATATACAGGATTCATTCAGTGCTTGAAAACAATTACCATCTTTATAGTTGTGTGACAGACTGATCCTGATCAGATTGATTTCACACAGTCTACTTCACAACCCTCTTCAGGATGATACAATTTAATCTGGAGGGTCACTTCAAACCATATTGCTCTCTTACTGCAACACGCAGAAGCACCCGCACACATACACACATAGATATACACACACAGCTTCTATTTTCCCATGCATAAACTCATAATCATGCATTCACAAATGCATGCCGAGAGCTACGATGCACACAGATTATTCAGTATGGAGAGAGAGACATGCAGTTTTTCACAAACCGTGTCTTTAGAGTGGCCCATTAGGAAGAAATAGGGGGAGCTTAGTGTGTCACCTTTCATGCACATGGAGAGGTTGGAAGGTACCATTCCTGAGGGAAGGCAAGTAAAAGCCTATACCAATCATTAGACTTAAAGCAGAGGGGTTACAACACAGGAAGGCTAAAGAGTAAGTTGTTATTCTGTTTGATTAGAATATATATATTTTTTTTTTTTGACGACAGTATGGAAGACTGCAGAGCAAGGAGTAAAATGCAGAAAGATATTAATGCATGTTAATATTTTCTTGAGGAAAAAGCCATTCTGGTTAAAAAACAGTAATGTTGGACCTCAAACAATGAATCTCTTGTATGAAAGTGAGAAAGAGATCAGGTCAGAGACTAAGGAGAGCGAGTGGAAAGAGTTAGACATTTAGAGACTTTACATTGTGCCAGGAAAACCCACCATATTCTGGCACCTGTCCTGTGCCTCGCTTTAGCAGCAGCCTGACTCGCCTGCCTCCCGCCTTGATGAGTTCAATGGCGCGGGCGTGAGTCATGTCCCGAGTGCTGTCTCCGTTAATCTCTATGATTTGATCCCCTACCTGGAGGAGACACACAGAGGATGAGTCAATTTCTGTCAGCCTCTGGTTATCAAAAGGAAAGTTGACTTCTTTACACAACCACTGTTCCTGCTGGTGGGTAGCTCCACTGGAGCAACTGGCGATTAAGTGCCATTAAGTGTGTTCTTCAAGTGCATCTCAACAGGAGTTGTTGAGGGTGAGCAGAGGGTCAGTGAGTTGACATGCACTTAAACTGACTCGCTTTACCCCTTTCCTAACCTATAAGCCATTCCTGTCCCATGAAGAAGATGGGGCAGACAGTAAAATAAATATTTCAATCAACAGAAGATAATAAACATGTTGCAGAAGAACAACAGAAGTGTTGTCTTTTTTGAAAGTCAAAAAATCTGTGCTGTTTTCAATTTTACACCATCTTTAAAATCTGTGAAATAAATATATCCCACATTACACAAGCATGTTGTGTAATATGATTTTAGAAGGACGTCAAGATGGACAAACTGGCATTTTGCTGCTTCTCAGTACACGTCTGTGTTCTACATTTCTTCAACAAAACAACAACTGTTTTCACTGACGGCAATTCCAATCATCTGCCAATGAGGTTTTCAACTTTGTCATCTCACCCTCATCCTTCCATTACGAATAGCAGGACCATCTTCAGCAAGGCGCAACACAAATAGGTCCATCTTGTACTCTCTGCCCCCGCGGATACTGAAGCCAAAACCCTTTGCGCTTTTCTCCAGCTCCACCGTGAAGTAATCATAGTCCTGCAGAAAAAATGTAACAACTTCAAAAACACCGCAAATAACAGTGTACGACCATTATGACGAAAACAAAGACTACCAACACATAACTGCATACAAATGAATACGTATACTTAATGCTCAACACAGTGTTAACTTGAGCAGATGGTTCTTGGTCTAGCTGTACCTGTGGTCTGAAGTCAGGAGGCAACCCCAGAGGGAACTGTGCAGCTGCAGGGTGCGGTCTGAAATCCAGCAGACCAGGTGGGTGTCTGTAGTCCAGTGTCGGCGGCTGTCGATAATCAGTAACCGGTGGGTGACGATAGTCCACTGGAGGTTGCCTGTAATCAGTGAATGGAGGATGGCGGAAGTCAGGTTTAACGTCCTGTCTGGCTTTTACCTCTGACCTGTGAGGAGAGAGAAAGCAACAAAATCAAAGCAGAAGTTTGTGCCACAATGGAGAGAGCATTGATTTGAAGAAGCATGGCAAATAAGGAGATGTCCTACTGAAAGGATTACTGAGTGTGTGCAGCTAAGGAGGCTAAAATGGATGTAAATATCACTCTGTTTTGAAACTTTTATCAAGCTCCCACTTGGACAAAATGGGCATACATCCACAGCTCTGGGAGCACTGCTTTTGATCTGAGACTCACATGCACACACAGCCATCCATGCACACACTCACTCACGCTTTCATAGTTTTGATATGGAAGAGGGCCGGATCGCTGGGTTCCTGCATTATAGAAGAGATACCTTAAAGTAAATTATTCACTGACACTGTTAAGAGCTAAGTGGTGTTATGCAACAAAGCAGAAACCAGCCTGAGAGACTGACTGGGACAAAAGTTGCCTGCAGTCACAGGTTTTCTACTGAACTAACAGTACTGGCATGCAAGGACAGGATGGCACACTCATCTATATACACAGTTTTATATCTGTCGCCTTTAAAAAACTCTTCTTCTTTTTCTCCCAGTCACTCTTTGTTCTGTAACCAAGACACACTGTGCTTAAGGAATCTCACAAAACGTACAAACAAGAACATCCCTCTTAGTGCTGTCTTACCTGCCGTCATGGAGGTAGATCTGTGGAGGGGGGCCAGAGGGCTGGGTGACCGGGCTCTGCTGGGTTCCAGCTGGTGCAGGCTGGGTGGCTGCTGGTGCAAGAGGGCCAGTCACTGTTTGGCTTGTCTGAGCTGGTGTCTGGCCAGGCTGGGCAGGTATTTGACCTGTCTGAGTGGCTGTTTGGCCAGGCTGGGTACCTCCTTGGCCTGGCTGGGCTACAGGGCTGGGCTGGGTCTGGGGGCTGTGTTTCTGGGTCATGGGGCTCTGCTTCTCTGAGCCGGGGCCAGAATGGGAACCTGTGAAGGACAAGATTTCACCTGTTTGGAAAATGTCAAACTCTGGATTAACTGGATTTAGAACAAATTGACAAAGGAAACATGCTCAGGATGCACAAGCCTGCTGTAATGTTGGTGAATTTTCTTTTTTATCTTTGAGAAAACTATTTATCATAACTAATTATCTGCTGTATAAGCTATATGAGCCTTGTAGCCTTTAGCCTTGTTCTAATGCTCAGAATTAGAAGACTCTAAAATGTGATTCATGCTGAAATGCCAAGATTATGTTCAGTCGTCACCATAACCAAACAGTTGGGGAACACAACTCCTCCTAATCTTGTGCTCCTTTCTGGTTTACTGTATGTGAAACTATTTTTTTAACTTCAAAAGATTACTCAAAAAGAAAAGGATTTCCTTGGCCAAGTAAGATAAAATATATTTATATAAGACAAAGCAGACTGACTTCAGAGAGTTTTCTTCTATAAGGGGAAAACAGTAACAAAATGTGGTTTCATGTCACACACAAACACTCACCCTCCTCTGGTATGATGTGCAGTGTGACTGTTAGCCCAGCATCTTTAATGAGCTTGACAATGTCTGCGTGCGGCATGCTGATGATGGACTGTCCATTCACAGCCAGGATCCGGTCGCCCACCTTCAGCTTCCCACATCGGTCCGCAGGGCTGCCCTCAATGATACGTCCTATTTTATGGGGCACAGCTGGAAACAGGCAATAACAAGGTGGTTGTCAATGGCAATTTTGAAAAAAGATGTCAAAACAGCACTGAAAGAACTCAATTTTGAAGCGGAGAGAATAACATTTAGAATCTTATTACAACCTGAGCATTACCTGTTGTGAAACTGTTTTGAACATTACAGCCGCTTTAAAAAAAATCAATAAAAAAATCACACTTCCAAATATTGCTATTCCTTATGAAGCAATGTCACCAAACAGAAATAACAATAACGTCTTAACAAGACAGCAGTGGTGGAAGTATTAAGATCATTTACATTATAAGTAAAAGTCCTGCATTGAAAATCTTAAAGTAAAAGTATGTAAGCATCATCAGGAACATGTACTTAAAGTATTAAAAGTAAAAGTACTCAATGCAGAAAAATCCTCACATTTTAGAAACCGGAAACGATCCAAACAGTTCTTTCAATCAACTACTTTAAGTGTTTATTGGGCTAATTATTTCAGCTGTCCTTTAATTTATTTTTTAGTTTAATTTATAATAAACATTGTATTTTATTAATTACATGTGTTTTGTGTGCAAACATCTTACTTTGTAAAGTAACTAGTAACTAAATCTGTCAGAGTAATGTAGTGGAGTAAAAAGTACAATATTTCTCTGTGAAATGTAGTGGAATATAAGTAGTAAAGTGGCATGAAAAGAAAAGAAAAAAAATACCTCAAATTTAGTACAGTACTTGAGTAAATGTATATAATTACATCCCACCACTGCCTCTTATAAATACTTTTAACATATTTTAAATATATTTAAAATCATTATGAAAAAATAAATAATACTTAAAGTGAAACCCTGCAAACAATCACTCTAGGACAGTCACCACCCTTAGGATCCTTAGCCATCAGTATTTGCAAATCACCATTTGTGTTCAGTAACAACCTTTAGGGCTCCAGACAGAAACAACTTACTGATGACGGTGGCATTCTCCGGTCTGTTCAGGGAGCTAATGATGACGAAGCCGAAGCCCTCGTTCTCCTTGCGGTGAATAACCACATCACTAGTTTGCAGAGCAGAACCCTCTGGAGGAGAGGTGGCAGCTGGGACGGCGACCGCTGCAGGGCCCGAAGCTGAGGCTGCATCGCTACGTGGGGAGCTGTGTTGTGTCGAAACAGAGCCGGGGCTGCGGCCATTCACAGGACACAGTTCACCTGGAGGAAAGGAAGCAAGAGAGGAGATAGGATGAGTCAAAGCAGCAGCTAGGTTACTGTAAAACATGACCAATTTACTCTCAGTGGCTATTCATTTTACATTTTTGTTGTAGCCAGTGGAGAAATTCCAGTTCTGCAGAATGTATTGCATGCAAGAGTGCACTTCTCTACCTCTCGCATGGACATTGTGTCAAAGTCAAATTGAACTTGTCCGTTTGTCATTTGACAGGTCTGACTCTAGTGTATGTATGACCTTGCAACTGCACTGTCTTTAGAAAGACACAAACCACAGAGCCTGCTGCAGTGCCTAAAACGAACAAGGATAGGAGTGTGAAATTGCCCCATGCACTATATATGTATATATATATATATGAAAAATGGAAATCCCCCCTCCCACTATATGTGTAGTGACATGTCATTAAATGCCTCCAAAAGCTAAAAGAAAGTAACATTTCTCAATATTCAGTATTGAACACACTGGATGGTCACTGGACACCTCCTTCTTAATGTTGTTTTACATGTCAACCAGCAACAGTGAACACAACAGCTGTGCTCGAGAGAGTGTGTACAAATCTTTCGGCAGTTCTGTATCCACCACGCGCCATGCACAGTAGATCGCTCACAAGTCTACTACACAGGTAAAACACAGTCTGCTTAAATCGCAGCATCAGTGATACACCCTTAATATAAGCCAGTGTATTACTGCTCTTCTTGAACAGTTTTTCTATGTTTGTACAATAACAGACTTTTCAGGATTCACTCTTAGTTGCCTTCACTGTGTCACTGTAAACCGACCAGGTTATCATTGTGTTGTTGGTCAAAACGCACACATGCTCGCGAGGGGCAATTCTGTGCACCAGAGAGCACATTGTCTTTGGCACACAGAGTTAATACTGAAAATTCAGAAAAATGCTTGGTGTTTCGTTGTTTTTACATAAGATCCTTATAGATTTAAATAAGTTTTAGATTGTGTGTCCTTGGATGTATGTATGTATGTATGATCTGCTACCACAGAAAAGAGGAGTGGCTGAGAAGTACACACTGATCCTGAACTCAAATTGTCAGCATGTGTGTCCTGTCCAAGTTGTCTCATTTTCTTTATTTGATGCCAGTGAAATGTGCAGAACGTTCTCCAGTCTTGGTTAAGTGTGAAAAAAAGAAAAAAGAACAAAAAAGGCTTAAAGTCCTCACCAGGTATTTGCACTCTCCTTCTCACAGTCAAGCTGACTTGACCGTTGCGAGCGGCTGCGTGCATCAAGTCTATTACGTATTTGTGCGGTTTCCCAGCCACCACATTTTTATCCACAGAAATGAGCTCATCCCCAGGTTGAAGCCGCCCATCGCGCTCAGCGGGAGTGTTCTCTATTATAGCACCAATAACAATCTGTTCAAAGACAATCAATATTAGCAGCATAGATGAAGGTGAAGAAAATTAATCAGAGACAGTGGAATCACTCAGTAATTGCTTTATCCAGGTTGGAAATTAGTTTTGGGTCATGGTAACATTTTTCCACCTTAAAATATTTTCCTGCCACATTCTTCTGTACCATAGTTTGCATGCTGTTTTACATGTGGACAAGTTAGCAAGGCGTTTCTTCAGTATGGGAGGTACTGAGCAGTTAAGGCAGTGTGAGAAACCTGAGGAGTGTGTGTGTGTGTGTGTGTGTGTGTGTGGGTGTGTGGAGCAGATGTTGGAAAAATGTGTGTAACTGTGTGAGATGAGATTATGTGCAGGTCAGACGAGGTTGGTGTGTATGAAGTTAAAAATATGTGTGGTCCAGCCCGTCCCATACGAGCCTTGTCACGGGCGTCCGGACTCACAGCCTGCACGGCCTCGTCTCCCCCCAGGATGCGGAAGCCAAACCCGGTCTTCTCCCTCAGCAGGTGCACCTCCACCTCTTCATACTCTGGACCTGAGACACAAATAAAGACATTAAAGTCTGACTCTTTAATTCATTTCAAATCACCATATTATGTGCAATTTATAGCAACATATTGCTATCTCCCATGAGTTTCAAGTTTCAAGTTTCAGTACTCACGTCGGCTCTCATAGATAGCCCTCGACTTCTCGTAAAGGTCATAGGGGTCGGGTTTGTTAAGATCGAAGCCCTCAGTGGAGTCCGGCACAGATGTGCGGTGCTGTGGCTGGTTTGAGAAGGTCATGCCAGGTGGCAAAACTGGGCCGGACAGGTTTGCTTGGGGGCTGCCATGTGGGTCCCACTGGTCAGGCAACTACAAGGAAAACACCAACAACAGATGTTAAATGTACGATATGGGGCCCTATTTTTGTTAACGACCAGCGCAGGCAGCATCTACCGCCTATTGCCTGTATTTTGGTGCCCAGAGCGAAGTACACGATGCACAGGTGGAAGGAGAGGCACAAACCGGTGGGAGGTCCCTTTAAATGAGGCAGCGTAAACCGAGTTTTTGGTATTTTGTGCAAAGTCTGAGAACTACGTGTGTTTCTGGCACGTTAATCGGCTAAGTACTTCAAGCCTAACCCGAACTGAATAATGCTCAAAATGTAAATAAGATGTTTTATTAAACACTCTCCAACCAGTAAATGTGCTTAAAATCCGCATAAAAAAAGTTTATCGTAGTTAGCAGTAAAGCAGATCCATATTTCTATAAATTAATTATAAGTAATTCTGTATCTGTATCAGTGTGTTCATGTCGACAACAACATGATTTTCTAAAGAAGAATCTCTTCATTTGTTGTTGTCATGCATCAGTGATTTGCTCAGCTGTTTCAGAGCTAAGGCCAATGATGTGGCTGTCTGAGAGTGTATTTAATAATTACCACAATCCAGCTAATTTAAATAGCTTATGTTACTTTATTATGTGAACATTTAACTTAAAAGCCCAAGACGACTGTGATTGGTTTAAAGAAATGCTAATAACTTAAAGTGTTTTTTTCCTATCCCAGAATATATCTGTGGTGTAGCCAGACCTTACTCCACAGCGCTGTGGAGATCCAAGACTGTATGGCTGCAGGCTGGAGATCTGGCAAAGCGAGACTAAGTCATGGCAGACAATGCTGGCAACAGCCCACGTGTTACTGCACCATGCGGGCAGGAGAAAACAACAAAGCAACAAACTATATAACAAATACTATACAGCACTGACCTGCAGTATGTATGTAAACACAAGATTTAAGAACTAATATTAGCATATGTGTAGAAAAAAACAAAAAAGCTTTGTGTTTATAGTGATGAATTATCTCTATGAACATTGTTTTCAAATCCAAAAATGAATGACAGTGAAGTTCAACCAACAAATTCAAGGCCTACTATGTGCAGAAATGAAGGTCAGATAACCTTAATGATGGAATTTGTGTGTGAACCTAAATGAGATGAGATTTATTGTGTCCGAATATTCTTTCTAATACCATGAATGAGCGTTGATTGTATAAGCAGCTGCAGTTTAAGTAGAAATCTGAAGAGCTTTTCCCCAGCTGGTGAGGTGTGAGATCTGATGTGATCAAACCAATAAGCAGGTCACGACAGTCTGGCTCATTTCACAATAAAGCAAAAAAGCCAAACACCTCTGAGGCAACACAGTCCAATGACAAATCCTACACGTTGCAATTTTACCTCTCTGCTTCAACAAACAAATTTGGTTCAGAGATGCACATTTTCTCCCTGTCTCTTATTTCTTTCAGTCGAAGCCACACACACAAAAGCAGAAACATATTTGTTTCAATGATTGTACCTGTTTGGAGCCCTTCCACGGAGAGATGTGGCCTGAGGAAGAAAGAGAAAACACAGTTTACAGAGAGCAGACACGGATAATCTGTCGGATTCTTACAAAACAAAAATGCAGATAAAATACAAATCCAACTATACAGACAAAAAACTAACTATAATGGAACCTATGTGCAAAGGTTTTTTATACATGAGGTATTTGATACAAATGTTAAAAAATCTTCCCTTAAAGTGCTCATATTATGCTAATTTTCATGTTCATAATTGTATTTAGAGGTTATATCAGAATAGGTTTACATGGTTTAATTTTCAAAAAACACTACATTTGTGTTGTACTGCACATTGCTGCAGCTCCTCTTTTCACCCTGTGTGTTGAGCTCTCTGTTTTAGCGAAAGAGTGAGGCATCACACTCCGTCTTTGTTGGGAGTCGCACATGTGCAGTGCCTAGGTCAGCACTACAAGCTAGTCAGAAGCAGAGCATGAGGGCATGCCACGCTAGCAGCTAGGCTAGCATTATAACGTGTGTTAAAAAATGTTGCACGTTCGTCACGGAAGTAAAGGCTGGACTACAATAGAGCTGTTTGGAGCAGTTGGTGAACAGTGTTTTCTGTTGGAGATGGTAAGTCCCTTTGGGGTGGACTTTGGGCTTTTTCACTTTGTAAACCTATAACATGCACAATAAAGATAAATAACACAATAAAGGAAAGGGGAAAAGGCAAAAAGCATAATATGAGCACTTTAACGTGAATAAAACATCTCAGTCATATTCCTCTGTTTTGACTTTGTTTGTGTAACTCTTCCTAAACAGGTTTGGTTGTTGCATTTGTTTTCAACATAATTACATCATTGGCTGCAGGCAAAAGCACAGACCCCTTCCCCCAACACACACACACACACACACACACACACACACACACACACACACACACACACACACACACACACACACACACACACACACACACACACACACACACAAACATCTCTGCAAGTCATATTTTATCTGCATGTAGGAAGCAGTGAGCAATCTACATCACAACAATAATTTCATCAACACCACTCCTCTGTGACTCCACTGAATCTAAGACATAAAAAACATTTATGCTGCCAAGACCCAAATACATTTACACATGGGGGGAATTACATGCAATGGCTGCTTTGTATAAACATGCAGGTTTAATCTTAACACATGTTGATAGAAGCACATAGACACACTCATAAAGCATGCTAGACTCCTGCATCCCTGATGTATCCTTTAACAAACCTGGGCAACTGTAGAACTTTAGAGAACCCTGGTATATTTAATATTTATTCCGTTAATGAGATTTCCTGAGAAATGTCAGAGTGCATCGGATAAAATATATTTACGGAATTACTCTGCAACTACATCCGCCTGCTTTTTAGATTCCTCAGATGATGGCCAGAGCACTCAGCAGCGGAGCAGAATGGCAGGACTTTCCATCAAAATCAGCAAACGAGGGGAGATTTGAAGGAAATTAAATACAATAGATCACTGCCAGTCCATGTGAAGACAAAAGAAAATTAAAATTAATTCATTTCTGTCATTCCTTCCACTTTTATCTTTTATCTTCCCTCATTTTCCAACCCTCGCCCTCCTCCATTTGTCCCAAGTAAAGCATCTTTTCTACATGTAAATCTTTCCCATTATGAAAATAAATGTCCCTGTTTGGTCTTTGAGCGTGTAGGAAGACACAAGAATATGATTAAAAGAGAAAAAACATCCGCATGCACGCATGAACGGAGGTTTGAGAAGAACTGTTGGTGGTGTTGAAATGATTTAGCGCAGTAGTAGCAACAGAGGGACAGCACTGCATGAGGTTGGGGCTAATAATCACGTTCTGCAGGGAATACGGGCCTTAAGGGAAGCCCTTCAGGAATTCTAATAACTCATTCTCAGGAAACCTTCCTTTATGACCTACTGAGGGAAATGAGTACGAGCTACAAAGCAACTGTCCACTCATATTAAAGAGGAGCGTCATCTTCACCGAGGCATTTAAGCTTAATTTAAATGCTAATACAATTCATCGGCATATATGCCAGAAGTGTGGCAGACTCGTATGAATGCTGATGAATTACAAATGAATGATTAGGTAGAAAGGCTTCATGTGGCCTCTCTCTGGAGTCAGTGGTCAGACAGTCTGGCAGGCCAGCCTCACAGACTAGCCTGCTGAGTTCTGGATGGCATTCAGATCAGCCTGATTGGCTTTTGCAGCCTGACACCCTTTTTTCCCCCACAGCCATGATCTGCATCCTCATTGGTGCTGCAAAATGTCTCTAGTCTGTGGTTGGCTCCGCTTCAAACTGCGATGTCAGGGGACGGAGCTGTGAACACGACCAGAGCTCAGTGGAACTCTGGCAGAGTGCCCACACTACAGCAGTCAGACACAGAGACTAACACAAACACACTCACACATGCAGTGGAAGTCTAACACCCTGTCTGTTACACACAAAGCACTGATGCTCTCAGTCTCACATCTGAATTGTGCAAGCTAAATTCCATTGATGTTCTGCACAGAAATCTTATGTCTGTGAACACAAACATGCTTAAGCATTCCTGACACTTTGCACATCGGAGTCATTGTAAAGGACCTTGTCCTTTCTTTCACCCTGCAGCGAGGAGAGCAACACACAGAGAGTCAGAGAGGTTCCTGGTGTGTCAGGCTGATAGTCCCTGTGGGGCCATTGTCTTGAGTTGTTTGATAGAAACTGGTGAGGTTGGAAGATATGGCATCTTTGGGGGAAGGGATGTAATTTGGCACATTCAGCACAGCATTTAGAAGGATTTCTATTGCAAGCTGTGTGTATGTGTGTACATTTGATTACAGATATGTGATTGTACATGTGATGATGCGTTAATCTGTGTGGGGAAATTTCAACATCCATGATCCATGAGTGTATGTCTTTGCAAAGGTTAACCACCAGGTGGCAGATGGTGGCTCTGCATGGTCATAAGATGTTTGACTGCTCAGCACCACATTTGATCTCAACTGCTCAGGTACACATCTGTGCATGCTGACGTGCAGTCACATACACAGTTACTGTTTTTCTATTCCTGCTGAAGACACATGAGTCATTTGCAGTGTTGGGAGTAACGCTCTACAAAGTAAAGTGTTACTGTAATTCCACTACTTTTAGCTGTAACGAGCATGTAACTAAATATTTTTTTTAATCAAGTAACGCAATTACAATTACTGACATTGAAATGAGTTTGTTACTCGCATTACTCTCTGAAAAGTGAAAAATGAATGCTTGTAGACAAGAAGACAGATAGGCCTACTTTAGTTGCTTCTGATCTAACGTCGCAGGACCTTATGGTGGCGCAATGATACACCAATCGAACAATGAGCATTAAACCACAGCATGGCCGATATAATGAGCTTTCTCTCCTGGAAGTATGGACATTGTAAAATGATAATGAAGGAGGCAGTTTATCATTTAGTCTTCTTTACTCTGAACTCCCGATGCAAGTAACAAGTGACACACATGTTTTGGGTGCTACCGTATATATCACAGTATATGCACAGGTGCATTTTAACTACAGTAAAGCTAGCAGCGAAAGACCCCAGCCCTACGGATGCTGAAGGCGCCACTCCATGCAAACAACCAAAGCTAGATTTTACATGGACTGCAGTGCAGCCGAAAAGCCAGGCAGAGCTGAATAAATTGATTGCTAGGTATACTGTAGGCCAATCAATTTTATTTAATTGGGCCTAATGTGGTAAAAAAAAACACTGTTAAATGACTGACACAGTTGTTATTTTATTTCAAGTATTAAAAAGGACTTTTGTACAATTGCTTGATTTGAAGGCCTGTTGCCCTGTTGATTACAATAAATCAAGGCATTTTAGACATAAAAGTAACTTAAAAGTTACTTTCCCAATTAACTAATTACTTTTGATATACAGTAATTGGTAAAGTAATTCAATTACTTTTAAAAGAAGTAACTAGTAACTGTAACTAATTACTAATTTTCAGTAATTTGCCCAACAATGGTAATTTGTGCACATCACAGACTTAGTAGAACTTATTAGCTTCCATGTAACTGACTGAGTATAATTCACTGAACAACAAACAGTACACAATCAATTCACTAGGATGAGGCAACAGTTCATCAACATATCTCCAATAAGTTTTACTTATGTACTTTAAGACTGGCGACAACAGGATTGGTGAAAATCAACAAACCTACAGCAGCAGCTTACATCAGATCAGATCTGATGTATCAGGATCACTAAGTGTATTCTAAGTATTTAGTGTATACTAAAGTATTTTAATGTCTTGGATTGCTTTTCTGGTCTGCAATAGTAATTCCTGTCACACTTCAATTAATTAAACCTGAAATGCATATGAGACTGATTATTTTCATCCCTAATTAGATACAATCCATGAAGAAGGATCAATGCAAAAGACAGTGCATCTATAACTCCTCTTTGTTGTTCTGTTCTCATCTCAGAAACAATGCAAATTAACTCTTCACTCCTGGCAATTTATCTTTAGACAAATTATAGACATTAATGACTAAATGAGCATTAAAATGTGAAGGGCAAAGCTGCTGGGTGGCAAATCAAAACAAACGTGAACTTATGATCTTTGTAGCTTAATTTTTTTGTTGTTGACTCCCCTAGCTTTCACCCAGGCTGTTGAACGATGCAGTTCGGTAATCATTGTGTGGTTGAGTGTGTGTGTTTTCTGCACATGGCCAAGGGCTCAGTGGTATAGGCAGCCACGTGTAATTATCAAGTCCAATTTTGACCCTGTGACCAGAACACTTTTTAGAGAATCAGTGCAAGAGCACATGTCAAACAAATAAAGCTTTCACTGTGCAATTTAATTTCCTCACAGGTGGCCAATCTTGTAGAAAATAACATAAGAGGGAAAATGGCCACACTCCATGTCGCCCTGGGAATACCAGTAACTGCACTTCAAACTTCGACACTGTGAAATGCTCTCTCATTCCTTCTTTCTTTCTTTCTTTTTCTTTTTTTTTTTTGCATTTTAGGCCTTTATTTGACAAGACAGCTTAAACATGAAAGGGGAGAGAGAGGGGGAATGACATGCAGCAAAGGGCCGCAGGCCAAAACCGAATCCATGGCTGCTGAGGACCGAGCCTCTGTACATGGGTGCACGCTCCACCAGGTGAGCCACCCAGGCACCCTAATTCCTCCTTTCTGCTATGTTATAACTAGGGTTGGGTACTGAGACCCGGTGCTAATATGGCACCGGTGCCTTAACGACCGGTATCTATCGGACCAAATAGCAACGGGGATTTTGGGGCCTCATTTCGGTGCCACTGATATGCCTGCACTTCTCTCTGATGCTCCGAAACGGACAACCGAAGCATCGCTGCATGTGACGCTAGTTAACACTACACTCGACAGCAGGTAACGTTAGCCTACCGCTAGGTAGTAGCTGGATTAAACCTAAACATGGTTAAATGCTGACAGCTAAACTGTGTTAAGTGTGACTGTATTTCACTGTAGAGGATTCCAACAGCGGGACGTAACAGTGTGCAGTTGCCGTTGTCGGAAAAACAACACAGACGGTACGTTCACTTGAAACTGGTAGCCTTGTGGTGCATTCAAAGTTATTGTAAAATACCCTTTTCCCATCTGTTGGTTGTTTTTGTTGTTCAACAGCAATTTACTAGTGAAATAAGTCATTGTTATAAGTTATAGTTATTACATTATTAAATCATTTCATTTTGACCATATGGCCTTTGCAATAAACAAGCCATTCTTTAATGTCGCTGACTGTTGTTTAGTACCATTCTTTTTTTTTCTTCTTTTTCGGTTTTTCGGTTCAGGCACCGTTTAGGCACCGGCCCCCTTTTAAAAGTATCGCTTTAGCACCGGTATCGGAAAAAAAAAAAACGATACCCAAACCTAGCTATAACCCTCATTGAAATATTTTCTGAGATTGAGGGCATGTGGTCATCTCCTTCTTTCCCTACAAGAGGAAGGTACAATGCTGAATGCTGAGCTGGTGTACATCAGCTCATTACAAGCAGAGGTTGCTTCAGGGATTCAACATGGGACAGGTATTGTGGAACAACACTAGCCTAGTCTAAAAACACAACAATAAAATTACTTAGATTATAAATAGGACTGTTTGCTTGTTTAGAGCTTTTTGGTTCATATTTTCTCTTTGTTTCAATTTAACCAGCATCACATCAAAAATGACGATTTATGAACCTAAACACAGTCAAAATTATGTTTGTATAATCCAAGCATCATCATTTCAGAGGGTTTAGAATACAGTCAGTACAGGTAGCCAAACAGCAACATCAGTTCAGCTTGTTTGCCAGCTAGAAAACACTCTCTACAGTCATTTCTGTCCAGAGTAATTACATTAAAATAACAGCATTTATTTTGAAGATGACTGGTCCCAGTGGAAATGAAACCGCTTCCCCACAGCAATGTTCCCAACTCTCCACTGTACTTTGAATTTGACCAGCTTCTGATTTGTTGTATCTCAAAACTTTCCTTTGTTAAATCCCTTGTGTTGCTCCCGTCTGCTGGTGATAAAGCCGCATTTAGAAAACACTAACACATGATGTGACACCACAACACTTACTAAGACATCTGCTTACATTGATCTCTGATCTTTAATATTTCTGTGCATTCTCTGAAGTAATCCTGAACTATTAAACTGTTATTTCAAAAAAGAATACAATTTGCCCAGTTTTGTCCCAGACAAAATTATTCTTCTAGCTTCTAAACTATTTAGTTTCACTGGTTCCAGATAATTGTCAAATGCATATATCTTAAATATCCACCCTACTTGAAACAATACTTAACACCTTGCCAAATTATAGTTTAAGACACCAAACACCTATCCTTTAATGTGCCTCACATTTCCAAAGAAAGTGGCAGGCGTTCATTTAAATTTAAAGCCCCCTTTGATTGGAATAGCTCTAAGATCAATCACATCTTTGAGATTCTTCAAGACATCTTTGTTCATTTACTTGCAAACAAGCAATTGTTGTAAATGTTTTCCCTAAAGCTTGATTGCTTTTTGGTGTAATTGTTTTTGGTTTGTCTGATTTCTCACAGTTTTCTGTTATTTCTCTATCTTTCTGTTTTTAATTACTATTCATACATTTTTGTTATGATAATTTCTAGTGATGTCTGGGCATGGGTGAAGGGAGGGGTTAGAGGGAGCTTGTATGTGAATGAATGTGTATGTTGTACTGCAATGTCTTGTCTTCTGTACTGTCCAGTCCTACCGAAGACCCTCTCGAAAATGAGATGACACATCTCAAGAGGTATTCCTCGTACAATAAATAAATAAAAATAAATACATTTAATATTCCAAAAATAAAGTCTCATCTAGAGATTTGAATAAAATCCAACTAAGGGGCCACTGTGATTTAAATGTATTCTAAAATAGAACGGGTCTCAACATTATCATAATCAAAATCTCTTTTGCTCTCTCAGCTCTCACTCTCAACTTTACTTGACTTCTCTCTTGCAAAGCTGCAGCTGGGGTTGAAGATGCACAGTAACATGATATTTGTGCATCTCATCAGAACAGACAGCTTATATTTAGCTGGGCAGTTGCTCTTGCACCAGAGCCTTCTTTATTTTTGCTAAAATTATCTTGGTCTTTGAAAGGTACCGAATTGCCACTTTGATACTAATTGTGCTGTAATCATTTTTGCCACCACTGCTGCCATAAATAGATCAAGGACAATCAACAGGTATTAAAGAGTTGGAAATTATTTTACTTTGACTTTGTCTTGAGAAACTAAATTAAATGTATACAACCCCCAAACAAATGTTGTCATTAGAAAATAAACACGCTTTAACCATCAAAAAGTACAATATAAACTTTATTATATGTCATTTCATTTATTATGAATCTGTACTATATCTGGTTTAACTGGCACTAGTTGTGTTACTACAAGTTTCCTTGTAGTCCTTATGAATGGACAATAGAAAGAGTGAAACTGTACTAGAATATCTAACTAATAACCAAGCACACAAACAGACAAACAGAAAAGAAACAAGTCTGTGTCTCACCTGTTGCTCCTCTCTGTATGAGGAGAGTAGCCTCGGCTCCCACAGGACACTCTTTAAGCATCTCCACCACTCGTCCATGTCCAGCTGCAGCCACTGGCTGCTGGTTCACCTCCAGGATCAGGTCTCCCTCTATCAGCCCTGACGCTCCCTGGGAGCCTGGCTCCAGCACCTGCACCGCAAAAACACACCCAGCGTCACACAAGTTGACTTGCTATGATTTGATTTTGTAGTACCTTCAAATTACCACAAAAACACAAAACCTCTATTGTCTATCATAATTAATAAAATTGGATTAGACCTAATACCAGAGTCAAGTCATCTATTGTTGGTCCCTAAAATCATATGTGTCTAACAATCACCGGTTGGGTGAGATTATTTCAGCGTTTTCCAAAACCAGTTTTTCCAAAGCCAAGGTTTACACGACCAGCCAAATGCACTATTTTGACTTATCGGTATTACAAGATATTGACATGAAGATTGTTTGTCGAAAATTCTTGAAACAATGAAAAATGCACCAGTAACAAGTCCACAGGCAGATTTTTTTAAGGTACAAATACAACAGGGATGAGAAATAGCATCTGTCACATCATTGCAACTCATCTTCTCTAATTTATCTTTTCCTTACAGCCAGGTTTCCCTAGCTTATTTAGGACAGTCTAGTCTTTCAATCATTTATTACTATATTAGTACATAGGAAATCCTTCACAGGCTGAGCTCACTTTGTTCTTATTATCTCAATCTTTCTACTTAGAGCCGTTTACTGAATTCAATTTACCTTGACCTGCTGTTTTAATTCTGCCTCAAGTTTATTTCGTAACTCAACTCAATCACTGAGTTTAGCTGACTACTGAGATTTAACTGTTAAAAGAACATATTTCATTCCTGAAACAGAGACAGTAAAATACGCATCAAACAGGTCTGAACCCTTTCATTTCCGGACTATTCATGGCCTAATAAGTGAATTAAGAGATGTACAGGTGATCATGACACATTACCTGTTTTACTCGCTGACCAGTGGGACTGTCGGCAATAGTGAACCCAAATCCCTCTGCCCCTTTCACCATAGTAACTGTTAGAAGCTCTGCCCCCTGTGCTGTTGCCCCAGCGACCCCCGCAGTCCCAGAGGAGGCCATGGACACGTTGTCGTCGTGAGGCGTGAGTGCCGATGCCGAACCGGGTGTGGTGGGTGGCAGGGATGAGCCATCCAGATGTGTGTCCCCAGGGTGAGGGGCTCCGGCCTGGGCCAGAGCCTGAGGAGGCAGCTGGGAGCTCAACGACAGATACTCTAGGTAGGGGTCGTAACTGCCACGGCCGTTCACCACCAGGGGGCGGTGCTCCAGGCCGATGGGTGTCAGGGAGGTGCTTGCTGCGCCACCTGGGTCCTCGGGGTCAAAGGGCAGAGGATAGCCTCGACAGAGCACGAGGGTCACGCTCTGACCTATCGGTACGGACTGGAAAAGCTTGACCACATCGGCGTGTGTGGTGCCGAGCACGCAGATGTCATTAATGTAGACAATGACATCACCTAAAGAGAAAGGAGATAGGAAGGAAACAACAGCTTCAGTCACAGTCACACTACACTACAGTATGTTACATTTTACACAAACCATGCGATCTGGTCTCAGTGGTTCATGTGTAAACATACTGTGCAGCAAGAACACAACCTGTCACCGTCTGTTGCCATAAATCCAGCCATCAAATCACAGCCACATCAGGACATGCTGTACTGTACCAACACAGAAAAAGCACTCAGTCCCCTCTCAAATGTCACATAGGAATATACTATCAGTTCACTGCCAGTGCAGGCAATCTTGTGCATGTGTGAGACAGCGAGGTGAGCGATAGACGGGGCAGTTTCTTAGTGTGCCTCAGTGAATATGACAACCATCTGGTGCACACTGGCATTTACATAGACTCTAATCATGAAAATCGCAAGTATTTAATTTAATGCACACAGTAGTAACAGTTTTGAGTATTGGCTAATGTATGATGCAATATGATGTTGCATCTCCCTGTTAGGCTAGTGACCAAAATGCAAATCGTGTATCATTGTTTATGATCTTGTGTGCCAGAAAAGTTGTCTTTGTCAGGTCATACCCGGCCTGTCTAGCAGTGCCCGTGCTATCTTTCCTATATTCCTCACTTCGCTAAATTTTACATTCATTTTCACCTCACCAGGTGGGTTGGTGACATTTGTTTCTGCGAACCAATAACAACGGGGTGAAACAATTTCACAAATGCAACACTAGATACACTGTCATCTCTGCTGTAGTTTGAACTTGCAGAAAGTTACGGATTTCAGCTTTAAAGTCACAGCCCCATGACAAATGCAGCTGCCACAAATCCTCTATTTCACACTTCTGGAAGCACTCTCTGTCACACATGCACACATGTAGACACACACACACACTCCTGTAAGCACGTGCACACACATAAACACACCATACATGCCACATGCACAATCATACACAATCCCTAAGAGCAATGCCGCACAGCTCAAATAGGCCGGCTAATCTCAGCGAGGGAGTGCCTGTGTGTGACTTTGTGACCGTGTGCATGCGTGAGTGTGAATGTGTCTGTGCATGCATGTGTGTGAGCAGCTCTGGCAATGTCACAGAGCGGAGAAGAGCAAGTTGGATAGAGAGAGAGAAATCAGAACAGAGAGAGAGGAACGGGCTGACAGACCAGGATAAAGGGATGAAGAGAGAAAAACTAGAGATGTAGAAAGAGAAAGGGGATGAAATATACTGAGGCTGAAAGCAGAGGAGAAGTGTCAGATGACATGGTTAGATAAGGAAGCATAATAAAGGGTAAGCTAGAGAGACAAAGAGAGAGATGGAGATAACATAGAAAGAGATGGATTCCAGATTAAAGAGAAACTGATAGGCAGAGAGAGAGACATAAAAGCAGAGTGCAGGAGCTGAGAGTAGGAAGGAGGATTCCCAGCTCTGAAATGAGCTCTGAATGAGCAGTTTAGGCACCAACCGTGCGAGGCATGGGGCCAGCTCACAGGTTCAGAGCAGAGCACACATTAAGCCTCATATAGTAGTTCCTTCTCTGAGCCCATGACCATAGCCCACTATGACTGAGGTTTGTTTCTGTAAAAGCTTAAAGTGCTCATATTATGCTCATTTTCAGATTCATAATTGTATTTAGAGGTTGTACCAGGATAGGTGTACATGGTTTAATTTTGAAGAAACACCACATTTGTGTTGTACTGCACATTGCTGCAGCTCCTCTTTTCACCCTGTGAGTTGAGCTCTCTGGTTTAGCTACAGAGTGAGGCATCTCACTTCTGTTCCATCTTTGTTGGGAGTCACACCTAGGTAAGAACTACCAGCCAGTCAGAAGCAGAGCATGAGGGCGTGCCACACTAGCAGCTAGACAAGCATTATAACGTGTGTTACAAAGTGACGCCCGTTTGTCACAGAAGTAAAGGCTGGACTACAATAGAGCTGTTTGGAGCAGTTTGTGAACAATGTTTTCTGTTGAAGATGGTAAGTGCCTTTGGGGTGGACTTTGGGCTTTTTCACTTTGTAAACCTATAACATGCACAAAAAAGATAAAGTATATAACACAATAAAGGAAAGGAAAAAAGCCCAAAAGCATAATATGAGCACTTTAAAAATCAATCTTTGTAACCTTGAGGATTTTGAGATTCAACCTATGGAATACTCTTCATGTATTTTGCTCTCCATGTAAGAATGTTAACTGATACTTCCATTCTAAACAACACACAAGTACAGTAAAGAAGCAGGTAGGGATTTGGTGTCTACTCAAAAATATTGCAAATGAAAACACACTGGTTAACCTTCCACATATAGCACGGCCGCTCTAACCACTACGTAAGCAATGTGAAACTGAATTACTGCTTGAGTGGATGTTACAGATACCTGTTTTTATGAATCAAAGCACAAACACAAAATATAGGACAATTTCATGGCACTGGTGATAATACCATGACCAATGGTGCTCATGTATTGCACCTGCAATGCCGCTGTAAAAGCAGAAATTAATCTCCTAATAAGGTAGGTGCATTAAAAGCAGAACGTTATAGTGCACTCACAGAGGACAGAGAGTGTGCTGAAAGGAAACTGAAGTCCTTGTCTGGGACACACAGTGCTACAGGCACAAATATAGGGCACCCAAAATATGCCACCAAGGGCCAACAATGTCCCCGTTTAAGATGAATTGGGGATACAGAAACCTCTAACAGATCACATCTGAGTTATTCATTTCTAAGATGTGCTTTAACATTTCTTGGAGTATCAGTGCATTCTTTTTCATTATTAAACCATTATTCAATCAACAAAATGTCTGCGCTTGAGTTATATTTGTGAAATATTCAAGAACATTAGCACATACAGCTAAATACAAAATGCTGGCAACAAAAATGGACCATAAGGAGGAAGAAAAGAGTTGTGGACCTTCATGAAGCAGGGTCAAGGCCCAAACTTCAGGTTTTAATGACTACAGAGAACTATTTTCTTTTTACAGAGCAAGTATTGTGTCTTCTTTTGTATGTTGTATATGCCCATTAATATGTGTCCATCCCTTGGTAGGGGAAGATTTAAGAAAAGAGTAGCTTGTGCTGTGCTTAATTTGGATGAAAATAACCATTTCTTTTGGTTGGCAAAATCTCTGTAGGACATCAGGACCACAGAATGCCATCAAATGCTTACTAGTTTCTTCGTAAATCACAAGACCCACAAAATCCTAATTTGGTTAAGCTGAGGCTACTTGATATTAATCCTTAATATATTCTTAATGGGAAATAACTATTGAGACAGTCACGTCTTATGGAATATATTGACTCTATATTGTCTTTTGTGAGAATTTGGTTTACATTTAAATTGAATTCATCACTATCGTCACTGAAATTAAAATCTCAGATAAGATACAAACAGAGACTGTATGGATATGATTTTGGGTCCATGTTGGTGACATTTGCCAGCTAAAGCCATAAAACTAATCAAGCACTAGTGCTTATGCTAAGAAATGTTCTGAGTTGGCAGAGGCAAAAATACACTGCAGCACCAAATTTACTGAATACTGACACTCTACTGCACTCCCCTGGCCTTTTAGGTATAAGAAATGTTGACAGAAATGACCCAACAAGTAGGTAAAAACCTGCTTGAATGAAATTGAAACTCTGCCAGCAAAAGGTATTTGCACTTGATCTGCATTGGCAGGAAATTAAGGTCCATAATGTTGAGGTGTCAGAATAATGAGGCTGTCTGTGCTTTGCATTTCTATAAACACAGTATTAGTGTATCGGCTGTGACAGTGGTGACAGCTCGATTTATTTCTCAACCAGTTGTCAAAATGCTGCATTGGTACGCATAATTACCTGTGTCCATCTTTCCGTCCTGAGCAGCGGGTCCGTCTGGTATTACACTCTTCACTTGCAGGAACTCATCAGGCTCGTCGCCTCCGATGATCGTGAAGCCAAATCCCATGTTGCTCTTCTGCAGGGCTGTCGACAGGAAGTTCCCCTTCAGCTGAGTAGGGTCCCTCGTAAACAATGGCTTCTCTGAAGGGACAGAAGGTTTTGAAGTATGATTTTCATGATTTCATATATTCTTGATATTTTGAAACCATGTACAGGTTTGTGACATTGAAATTAAAGTTTGAAATTATCTTTTCAGTGCTGAATGAAGCTATTGTATTTTTTTTTTCTTAATACAAAAGTGGCAATAAAGACACATTTGCCTTAATTCCTGATAAGATGACTCATATGAGATATGAAGTCTTCACTCAGATGAAGCCGTACATTATGTACTGGTCTAGTATGTCCTCATACTCAGATTAGCCCACTAGGGGCCTCAGGGCGAGCATGTTCTCTGTCCCCAGCACTGCCAAAATCTCCATTTGACTCTGTACATTGTGACATTGTGTATCTGTCTGGTCAAATAGTCATGAAACTGGCCGTTCTATGAGAGATTGGTTAGGAAAACGATGAAATGCACAATGTTAAATATAAACCATCTGTACAACAGGGAGAATTTACAAGTAATTTAAAAAAATCTATCAGCACATGAGTTTCGGGGGCCCTAGATGGCCGGAAGATCAAGGCCATGTGTCTGTGTGTCTTTTCAACAGTCCTTGCATTTTTGTGCAAGTCTGTGAGTGTGTCAGCATATTTTGATTTAAGTACAGCACATACTGTAGTATTCCATGTGTACCTCTGTATATAGTGGGCAGTGGTAGAGCGGAGAGTCCCTGGCTCTGCATCTGCCTCTGCTGCTCTAGGCGTCTTTTGGCTTCCAGTACTGGGTTCTCAAACTGAGTCCTTCGATTGATATGACTAAAAATACAATGCAACATTAGAAATAATTGGAAAAGGGATCATTCAAAGCTTTAAGCTAGAAATAACAATATCACAATGCAGTTCTGCATTCAAAATAATACCAAAGTTAGAAGCTATTAACAGTAAAATGTACTTAAGAACCAAGAGTGTTCATTCAGAACAATCCTGCCTTTCAGTGTGTTAAAACGTTGAGCAATATTGTTGTGTCATCTTGAGTCAAATGACTCCCTGTTGGGAGAAAGGGTTGCTAGTCCTGCAGATCCCACTGAAAATCCCGAGTCTAGCTCTACAGCTCTTTGTCCAAATTTCAGCTGCTTTCTGCTCATTGTTTTGGTGCACACTGTTGTGTTAATATGAGTCCCTTTACAGTAGCTCTCAACTTCTAACCGTGTAAGATGGTGGGTAGCTGCTTAGGTGGTGTCAGTTCCACTACTCAGCTACTCATATACTGTTGGCTAGTTTGAAATATAGCAATATGTCATATCTTATGATTGTTCCTATGTCTTTCATGTCAAATGTTTAAATTTTCCCAAGTAATTTGTAACTAAAACCAAATGTTGTAAGAAAAAGTGTCAAGATCCCCAAACTGTCCTCTCAGGAACTATTCATTATACTTCAATCACAGCTAACTTGGTTTGGATGAAAACAAAATTGAATGTGCTTCCAAATTAAACAGATGCCAATACAGTATGTTTGTAATGCAACAGATTAGATTATCTTGACCAGGTGAGCAGGTTTTTCTCAGCAGCATTCTCTTGGTAGTCCATACAGACAAGCATTTCACTGTAAAAGTTAAATGAGCAGTAAGACATAACGAAGAAATGAGAATTCAGTCATTTATAATTTATAATGAGGCCTTGTAAACCTTAGAAATGCATTTCCTGTTTTACTACAGAGCAGCTGAGTTAACCAAAGTCAACAGGGAGACTTACTCTACATAGTAGCTGCCGTAGATGGGGTCATCTATCTTCTCCCAGCCATAGGGCAGCTCTGAGAGGAAAGGGAAAACAGACGAGGGATATGAAGTCAGTTTACGCTGAGAGCAGGAGAAGGAATGTAGACACTAAATTGAACCACTGAGGGCAGACAACATGAATCTCAGGGCTCACAGCTAGGCGCTCCCAAAGTGCTCCTTTAATAGACAGACAACACTTCAATCTGCAGCAGTGGCTTCTTCATAGAGACACGAATCACAACACAGACATTGATACAAAGCAGGGAAGGAGGTAAAGAACATTTAAATCGTCCGACACATCTCATCTTTCTTTCAGTCTCTTCCTTTTCTTGTGTGCATAAATACTTCAAGGCCCAATACCGTCACCATATTACTTTGTGTTTGTCTCTTTTTTTCCTTTCACCCACCCACTCGTTTTCGCCTTGGATGGCTTCCATGGCTGTTTTGTTAATTGTTTCTTCCTCTACCTCCTCTCGTTCTCTGTTCCCTCCTCACTTCACTCATCCCTTTGCTGATTTAGCTCTCCTCTCTCTAAAATATCTGGGTTAATACAGTGCACTATAATGAGCTCCCTCTGCTGGTGTATGAAAGATCCAGGATGTTAGGGTTTTCAGCTTTAACATTAAGCTTTCACTAAGGTATAAGGACCACAACAAGGGAATTGACTTCTTGTATTACATACAAGAATATACACACACCCTGATTGAAAAAGATGACAAATATGCAAACAACAAGGGACTTGGTTGACCCCACACACACACACACACACACACACACACACACACACACACACACACACACACACACACACACACACACACACACACACACACACACACACACACACACACGATGCTTCTGTTTCCATACAGACCATAACCAATGGTACATAACCAAGTACTGAGTATTTGCTTCAAATGCCCGACCAGATTTATAGTCATTACCTCAACCCCACTCACACCAACTCCTCTGGGCAAAAACAATACAAAGTACTGGTGAAAAAAAATTAAGAATTACTTATTGTTTGATGAGGTTGTTCCTCATGTTTTTGTTTTTTTTTTGTTTTTTTTTAATCAGGACCATGATCATTTTAGACTATTTTATTTCGGCAAGGTTCCTTTTCGGCTGCTTGTGTTTAGATAACATTTCATATCTGAGAACTTTGGCTTCTGCTTCTGAAAGATGAATTTTGTAGAAGGACGTGTTGATAACACAAATTTTCTATCTAATAAATAACGTATCCTGAAAAAAACTGATCGGATTTGGTTGTTATTATAAGGAAAATGCTTGAGACAAATTGCCATTTACGCCATTTATTTAATTAAACATTTACTTGGTGTGACAAAATACACATATGTCAAATAATTTGTCAAATTTGTATGGTACTAGCGAAAGTACAGAAAACTTTTGAACAATACCATGATTTGGTCTGCATGACACTGTGGCATCATCCCTTCACACTGTAATAACACAATAATCTGTGTGTGAATGCGTGTGTCTGAACGTGTACAGTGTATGGTGTGCCCTGGCTGCTGAGCATGCTGACTGTGCAGCCCAAGATGAAAGGAGTGCACACCGCAATTATCTTAGGTCTGCTGCTTTACCGTTTGCTCCAACCACCTGCACTGCCATTACCTCAAACAACCCTCCTCATCCTCGAGATGTAAAAGTCACACTTCAAACCACCTTAAATTCCCTCCCACCCTGTCCATAAGCCACCTTAAATGTCGGCCTAACTCATCCACTAGTCGCTTGCCCTCCCCCTAAAGTAAAAGGGAGACAGTTTCCATGGAAACCACCAGTGCAAGTCTTTTTTTCCCCGCCTGAGCTGAGGGCTCTGTCTTGTCTCTATTTCCTGCTGCTGAAATACAGAGACAGTGTTTGCGTGTTTGTTTTAATGCATGAGTATACAGTATATTTGCAGTATGTGTGTGTATTAGATGGCTGAACTGTGTTTGCATGTCTAAATGAGTACAACAGTCATTTTCTTTGATATTAAATAGAACACCTCATCATGCGTCTGTATTTAGTATGAGCACAGAATGGCTTGCTTGTGTGTTTGGGTGCTTGGTTATGTGTATCGTATTGTTGTTATTGGTGTCTCTCCTGACATGAAGTCTAATTGTGATTCCTCTGCATTAGATGACTCATCTTCCCTCTGACACAAAGTCTCCCTGACCAACAGGCAGCAAGGAACAGATACAATGAACTCATCTGACTCACAGAAAAATAAATCCCACCTCAACTTCAACATCAACTCAAAAGCACCTTCCAAACTTCTGATAAAACATAAACCAGAACTCATATTTATGTAGGGCTGCAACCAATGACAACTCATAGGCTATCAGTCTGACAACAATTTAGCCTCCAAGGGGAAACAGCCAATATTTCTGGAGAATCGTTGTAGCCAGGGGCTAAGACTTCCTCTTCCCTGCGCTGGCCGTTGTTTAGAGTCCGATTAGCAACCAGATTCAGGTCCCGACAACATTTGGCCAACAAATATCAGCATATGAATGCAGATAAATTAAAAGAAAATGCTAATAAAAAGATAGCATTTTTTGCCTCTTTTGCCTTACACATGGACTGTTACCTGCATGCAACCAAAGCCTGCACAAACGTGATTGGTCAATACTACTCAGACGACAAACAAAAACTAGAATGCTTACTATAAAGTCCAATAGTCCAAACTACCCCATATATATTTAGTTTCAGTATCATATAAGACGAAGAAAACCAGCTAATATTCACGAGACGCTGGAACATGAATTCTTGGCATTTTAGCTTAAACAAGAGTCTACAGTCATTCTAGCTTGTCTCTTGCTCTGTAAGGCTGTACTGAATGTTAATATGCTCACAATGACAATGCTAACATGCTGATATTTAGCAGGTGGCATGTTTACCATGTTCACCATCTTAGTTGTGAGTATGCTAATATTCATTTCATTTCATTTTATTTATATAGCACAAGTAAACACAACAGAAGTTGACCACTGTGCCTCACATAACAAGAGTCAGATAAGAAAAACATCCTTCAGACAACAGAAAGACATAAATAAAAAATAAGAATTTAAAGAAATGCACGCTCCAAGAGATAAAACTTGAGTTTGAGTTTAAACTCATATAAGGAGGACAGCGATCTCAAGGAGACGGGGAGGCTATTCCACAGCTTAGGACCAACAACAGCGAAAGCACGTATATATTATTATAATATTAGCTAATTAGCACTGTTATAGCGACTCCTTCACTCATTTTCTCATTCCTTTGTCGCCTTTTTGGAGGATTGTGAGGATTGTTCTTAGAAAAAAAAATCAGTATTAAAGATCTCACCAAGAACCCTGTTAACCTTATTATAGGCTACCTTTGGGGGAGGAGGAGCCGAGGTTACCATTCTTGAGATTAGTTTAACAGTTGTTTCTCCAAATTTAAAGTCCAAAGTCTAAATTTCATAATCTCAAAATTAAATAGAAAAATAAATTAAATACAAATCATCGTGTTTTTACTTTGAATTAATTAATTAATATGAATAAACTTACTATGGCTCAAACAAGCACTGGCACAAAGCACAACTGAGGCGGATGACAATGTAATTAATTTTGAGAGTATTTGGTCATAAACCAACTTTAAGGTTTTGAACTGACGATGGTGCTAGATGAAAAGACATATTATTGAACTGTATCAGCTCTAATTATATGACTGCAACTCTGTATTGTGTTTGTTTTTGTCTTTGCACTGCCATATTAACACTGCACAGAAAGCACAAATAAGAAATACAAATTTAAAAAGAGCTATCAAGACAGAAACAAAGAGAAAGAGAGAACTTCTTTTCACTGTCTCCCTCTAGTCTAAATTCCTAATTCTCTACATTTCTTTCTCCGTTGGTTACAGAAGGGGTTTCGACATCGTCACATCAGCCTCAGTGAGAATTCCTGCCTCTAAATGAGCATGACAACAGCACTGAGATTACTTTGAAACCAGCGTTGGGATTGAGTGTGTATCAAAGGCAGAATTGAAACCAACACTGTCCCACTCTGTTCTTGCCTTTTCTGAGCGAGAAAGGAGATATGGGCTTGTGTTACGTAACAAGAGACATGCCTGACAAAAAGACTGCAAGCAACCCAGATCTGTGGTGACAAGCCTTTGAACTCTTGGAGTCATCCTCAGCATACAGAATATAGATACAACACAATGCACACAAAAGTTGCACATTTGAGCAAACACACCAGCACAAACAAGCTTCTCCTTAAATTCACCCAAAAACACAGCATGGGAGCAACGGGAAAGGGAATAGTCAATGAGAATATGAAATGCTAAAGGTAAGTGGAGCAAAAAGACCAGACATGCATGAGATGGAAGCAACGGGGGGAATAACAAGAGGGAACAGCAGCTGAATGTTTGTCTGCTTCCTGCCTGAGGCCGTGAGACTCTGGGAAATCCTTCAGGCAGATGGGCAGTTGAAAACAGCGCCACCTCTTCCCTCTGTTCCCTTACTGTTTATTCACTCTCCTTGCAGAATATGACATCCTTGCTTTCATGCATATTTCATCATTCAAAAATTACCATTTCCATTAATGTGAACAAAAATGAAAAAATGCCTTTAAATTGTCACTTGGTTCACAGGAAGCATGCAGAAAGTGGCAGTAGAGCACATAAGAAAGAGCTACAGGACAGGACACCAGAGTGATCATTGAAAGAAAATAATAACAGGGGGAGTACTGTAGAGCAGAATGCTGGATTAAACTACTGTATATCCTTATATCATCCATGTGGCTGCTGAGCTGCTGAGCTGAGATATTTTCTGGCAATTAAACCTTTCTAGAAGGCATCAATTCAAATGTGCTGCAAGAGGATGTGATGTGTCATCCAGGACCCTTACAAACATTCTGCTAACAGCCTTTGATAACAAAATCCTCTGCCAGCGGTGATCACTTAAGCTCCCTTTAACTACTGCTTCCCCAAAGATAGAAGGAGGCAGAAGAGCAAAAGTCAAAATCAACTTCACACATTAGAAAAACTGAGAAAGAAAAGAAATAAAGAAACAGACTGGCCTTTTCCGGGAGGGGGGCTTAAAGAGACAGGTGCTAAAACTAATCGTTTCAGAAGGGTGAATACAGGTTAATTCAGACAGACAGTATGAGAAATATAGTGTTTTTTAAACATTAAAGCATGTAAACGTGTTCTAGGAGAAACCCAAAATACAAGTATGAACCTGAAAATTAGCATAAAGTGGGACCTTTAATATGGTCAATCGCACAATACAGATGTTGTCATTGACATATCTTGCCTTCTTTAGACAGGAAGACTAGACAAGGGTCTAATCTAGGGTTTCAAAATGCTAACTGGCAAATTACTTTTTATAGAGAGCAGAAGAAACTTAACAGGTTCTGTTCAGTCACAATCACATTGACATATTTGCAAAACAATCAAACCTTGGAACATAACCTTACTCAACAATATGTCATATGCTCCACTCCAACTGTCTAGACAGACATTGAATAAAAAAAAACAACGTTTTATTTATTTTATATACCGTATATATAATATAATATATTGATGTCATGATTTCAGCTCACTCTAATTTTTAAGAACACTCTAGTGTTGTTTTAAAACCTATAAATAGAGAAACACAGAAGTGATCACAGACAGAAATAACAGCAACACAAAATAAGTGGTCACAGAGCATCGCAGTTGACAGAAACCTGGCATCTAAATATCGCTGGCGTTGGTGAAAACCGATCTTTGCTCTGCCAAGACGAAGCTGAAGCACGCAGGCTATGTTTGTGAAAAGGGTTTGTGAATTGACGACAGTAGTGTGTGTGTGTGTGTGTGTGTGTGTGTGTGTGTGTGTGTGTGTGTGTGTGTGTGTGTGTGTGTGTGTGTGTGTGTAGAGAGTGAGAACCAGTGTGTGCAGAGCTGAGCGGCGTTATTAGAATTCCTGTCACAGTTCAGCCTTTTACTGGGCAGAGGAACAGAGGGAGGGACGGAGAATGAAGGTAAGAGAGAAAAAGAGAGAGAGGAGGAAAATTAAAGAGAGGGAGATTGAAAGAGAGAGTGAGGAAGACATGAGGTGAAGGAGTGCAGGGGGAGATGGAGATGGGAGAAAATTGAAGAGATGGAGAGCAGAGATGAGGTAGAGAAGGTATTGATTCAGATTTCGCTCTGGGGAATCACATCACAACCTAATTCACTAAAGGCTGTGACAGCAGCAGGGATGTAAGATCACCTCATTGTTATATATCTGATCACACTGAACCACAACAGGAACTCTATTTTACATGTTTGACATCAGCACTGGACTTGCGTTGTATTAAACCACTGTTCTTAATTTTTTGTCTCCGAAATAGATTTGTTTTTACCTCATCTTTACACACCTTTGCTTCCCATCATTAAAACTGCATTAAAACAAACATTAAAAAACAAATTACATTCTCGACTGTATTTTCTTCTCAACAAATCCCGCTAAAGTATCCTACGCCTTTGCTGTCCAAAAACTATTATAATTATAATTATTATTATAACATAAATGAGTCACTCAGTTCCACATATATCATCCTGCTGCTGTAAACACTCACTAGAGCAAGTAGGACCCTGTTAGGACCCTGGTTAGCTCACCTGAGGTTTACTCCTCAACGCAGTGGCCGCAGGTTCAACTCTGACCTGCTGCCCTTTGCTGCAGGTCATTCCCCTTCTCTCTCCCCTTTCAAGTCTAAGCTGTCCTATCCAAATAAAGGCCTAAAAATAATCTTAAAAAAAAAAAGAAGTCAGAGGTCGGACCTGGGAATGACGTCACACCCGAGTTGACCGCATTCCAGTTAAAAGTTGGAAAACCATTATATTTTACGGGATGGGGGGGGACTCTATAGGTTAGCCACTGTTAGCAATACCTGTGGATAACAACGCATTACGTGGTATTTTGCGTGTAGAAACACCGTAGCAACACGTCCACAGGGAGAAGATGGACAGTACTGTATGTACGACGTAAATAAAACACAAGTGCTAATTAAACAGTATATTCATACAGCGTTCACTACTGTTGATGCTCGGAGCAGCCATGTTGGATTGTGATTTCAGGGTTGGTGAGGTTCTCCCCACTTTCCGAGTTGTAAATCTGACTTCAGGGGGCGTTCCAGTTAAAATTTGCCTGGGAACTCAGATATGTCAAGTTCCCAGTTCAACTGGAACGCACCACTGCTTCTTTTCAAGTGGTCACAAATATCACGATTCATCACAGTAAGAAGAGACAGTGTAGATATTTAAACTGCCTGCACACAGCTAATAGCTGTCTCTAATAAAATGGACAAGTTGCTAGCCAGTGCAACCGCAACCAAGAAAATCAACACTGGCTCCCCCACCCCCCTCCCCCCCCCCACTCGCTTTGTATAAAACAGTGGTTGGCGTATTTTCTAGACATAGTTATGCTTGAGCTCTCTACAGCAAGGGTTAACAAAGCCAAATCATCGACTATAGATCTATGGAAAAATGCAGCAGCACAGTATCAGAAGTATCAGTCCTAATGACCTAATGATCACAAGAAGTAGAAGAGAGTGACTAGCCAAGTTGTCTTGTTTATGTTGACATTTTTCAGTAATGTTTTACTCTGATTTTAATAAATTACTGCTGCAGATATTTGGTTATGAAAGCATAAAAAAGAATATCGGCTGAAATGAATGCATTCCTCTCTACATATCTTGTAATACATTTCTATGCTAGTAATCACTTCTCAACAACAAATCTAAAAAGGTACATTTATTTGTATTTATTATTTCTTTCCTTCTGGATTTCAAAATCCTCCTTTATATGTGTGAGTACCCCTCCCAAAATCTGTCGAGAATGGTGAGACCAGCTGCAGACTAACAAACAGCTGCAGACTAACAAACACATCAAACAAAGTCTTTTTGTGCTCTTTTTCTTGAGGAGGGAAAACAACTGGAACAGTGAGCCAGGAAGCGACAACACAGGTACTCAAACAACAGGAGATGTAGAAAAGACACGCTCCCACAAATGCCACAATATGAGCTTGACTCAGATGAACACAAACTAAAGCTTATAAAACAACCAAGCAAACAGGTCGTTCAGACTCACCGTCTTCCCTGCATTCTTCTGGTGGCTTTGCTTTCTTTGCGAGCCGAGGATCCAGCCACGATGTAGTTTTAGTGTTGTGACTGGCAATAAGGAAAGGAAAGGGGAAAACAGAGGTCAGAGAGGATGAGAGGAAAAGATGAGTGCAAAGTAACACTAATGACCTGTACGTGTGTGTGTGTGTGTGTGTGTGTGTGTGTGTGTGTGTGTGTGTGTGTGTGTGTGTGTGTGTGTGTGTGTGTGTGTTTTTTTTTTTTTTTTTTTTTTTTTTGGGGGGGGGGAGGAAGAGAAACAAGGGGATTTCTAAGGTAAACTAAATGGCCATTAATCCACTAATTCGCCCTCAGCCACTAATTAGTAAGGGTGAGAAGTGAGGGCAAAAGTTCGTATGGCTTTGCATGTGTGTGTGTGTGTGTGTGTGTGTGTGTGTGTGTTTGTGTGTGTGTGTGTGTTTGTATCCAGTAAGTCTGATTAGTAGCATTAAGTTACATTAATTATTCAACACAGAGGCCAGAGCTATACAGTTTACACACCCAGCCCTACATAAACCAAGTAGGTGCACTTTGTGAGGTGCATTACATTGGATTTGTTTTTAAGCATTTTTATTATTTACAAGTGTATGGTTTTTCATAATTGTTATAAACACGTAACCCCCTTGAAACAGCTACAGTACACATATTTAAGTAGGATGTTTTTCCTCTTACTCTATGAAGTAGACCTCCCCCTTCTCGGTGTAGGCCATCTCCCAGTTGTCAGGCAGAGGACCCAGCTCTTCCTCATCTATGTCTGGAACATTGGCGGGGGATTTACAGGGAGATTTTGGGGCCTCCTCTCCTTCGGTGGGGGGCTCAACAGAGGCTGGGGCCTGGCTGGACATTTCAACAGCAACTTCCCCAGAGGCATCTGTGCTCTTGTCCTCATGTTCACTGGACTCTGGAGCACACACACAGTTATTCTCGCATACACTGCACACTACATACGCCATGCATGATGAGTCAGAGCCAAACCATTGCACAGCTATGAACCCCCAGGAGAGAGAGAGAGAGAGAGAGAGAGAGAGAGAGAGAGAGAGAGAGAGAGAGAGAGAGAGAGAGAAAATGAGCATTGAGCATGAGGAGACAACAACATTGGGATGTCAGAAATGGAGAAACAGGGAAAGACAGAGACTTTAGGGTTCAGAGACTGAGTCAGAAAACACAAGTAAAAGTGACGAGAAAAGCTGGTGGCATCTAAGTCAGTGGATGAAAAGCATATGATAAATAATCCCACAATATTCCCATTGGGACTTTTAATTTAGGTGCAACAAAAACAGAAATGGAAAAATTACCAAAAAAAGCACATTCTTTCACAGGCCTTAATTGGGCTAAGGGTCCATATCTTTATCCGCGCCTACTAAAAATAACCCCCAAATCACACTGAACTTTTCACCAGAGCCAGTTCTATAGTTATTTTTACCTTAAACGTGTAGTGCGGAACTCATTTTGTCCAAAAACTGTTCAAAATCAGGCAGGCAGCATTGGTGTCAGCATTAAATTACAGAGATTTATAGTTTTGTCGTGATGGCTGAAGAGCATGTGTAAAAAACAAAGTAAGGATTACTGTATTTCCTTACAATCTAAGTAAGTCAGCATAAATAGAAAACACATAAAAATATATATGTAACATGTGACAACAACACAGACTACAGAGAGAGATTGGGGAAAGAGAGGAAGAGGAGAGGGGCAGAAGGAGAAGGGCCACAGAGACGAAAGAAATGCAAGAGAGGTCAGAAGGAAGAAGATAGCAGAGGAGAGGAAGGGAGAGGGGAAGAGTTGGGGTATTAATAGAAACAAGGACAAAGGCCAGTGGGGGGAAAGCAAAGACAGCAGGAGAGACAGAAATGAGAGGACAGAGAGACGAGAGCTGAAGCCAAAATGAGACTCTGGACAGTGATAATAGTGTAGACATTAAGGTGCCCTTGTGTATTCTGTTATATAAGGTTATTGAGAACCTGTACAGTTCACACTCATGCCAACAGAGTCTGTTAATGTCTATAATGACTGGTCAGGGTACAGTTTGTTGTCAGATTAGTAGCCATCTGCATGGGCTGGACTGTATAAACTGCAGACATGAAACTGGACAAAATGAGAATAGAGACACTTGATTTATCCATAAGGGACAATAAAAAGGAACGGTAACAATTGCTTTGAAAACTGACTTTTTTCAATGATTTACTCAATCATACTAGTGAGACAGTTCAGGCCTTCCAGACAGATTATCTCCTCACCTAAATATGATGTTTTAAAATGTCATCATGGTCATGACACATGGGGAGCAGACCGTGTTTGAATCTAATTTCACTCGCAAGTACTTTAGATGGAAAATATGGTATATAAACATCACAACAGGGAACTGATGTTTTTTTCAATCAGCCTACATTACCTGGTGTGATGGCCACCCCGTTGCCGTTGACAACCGGGCTCTCCTCTTCCTCCTCCTCAGGTGGCTCCAGGCTGGCACGCTGCTCCATGTTGCTGACTGACTGGTTCCTCTTCCTCTTGCCCTGGGCGCTGGGCCGGGCTCCGGGTAGCAGGGCCTCACTTACATTCAGAGGAGGTGCTGCGGGGGACGGCTCCGCTGGAGGTTTCGGTGTGCCGTAGAAATTATCTGAGGGCAGAGAGGCACAGCATTTGTGTAAAAGGCCACATGTACAACTAAAGAGGGATCTCAGGTGATGTAACACACTGACTGGCAGGCAGAGTGGAGGTCTACCACTTGTGGGCAACCGTGACTTTGAACAGATGATTGCCTTTCAAAATGTTAGACTTTTTTGCCTGGGAACTAATCATTTCTAATAAATCTGATAAATTTTGTGCATCTGGACGGTGGCTAATGTTTCACAAAGAAACTAGCAGTTGCAGTGGCTAATAGTAGAGATCTCCATACAGACCTGCCTGCCAGAAAACACGAACAGACCCAAACAGGATACAGTATGCAAATGCATTTTTTTATAACTTGTTATTTTTGTTGTTGTAATTTTACAGTTGTGAATCAGAAAATAACAGCCTATTTTTATACTCTAATTTCTTTAATTTTCGGTTCTGACCCCACCTAAACACAAACAAGAGGAGTCAACCAAAACACAAAGTGGCTTTCTAATAAAGAAAGAGAAAAATATAAAGGAAACAATACTGAGGGAAAACAAAAGCCAACCCCTCACATGGAAGTCAATGTCATTAATGTACTTCCACCTCACCCTTTCACTTCTGAAGGTTTTCTGCCCTATTATTCACCCTACAGTATATAACTGTCACCCAATCCTGAAAAGAAGGCACTCCAGACATCTAATACAGTATATCATCCAATGATTATAGTTGTCTGGACCCAGTCCTTCAATGACTGTGATGACATTTTAGACAGGTTACAAACTGCAAACCTGTGACATCCACAATATAACAGTGACTTAGTTTGTAGCGTACCCTCATCTCCCCTTCATACATTTCCAGCAGACTACACAGCCTAATCTTTTAAAGTCTACAGTATATAAACTGGGTCCAGACTTTCTAGTCTGCCTCGGTTCAGGTTTCAAGTTTGCCATGTGTGTTTGGTCAGTGTAACTGTAAATAAAAGTTTAGAGTGGACCCAGCAGGACATATTACCATGTGAATAACACATGCTGCTAACACTCATGTAGCTTGTGTTCTTAAAGATTGTTACTCTGTGTAACCTTGACACAAAATCTCAGCACGTCAGCAAATTAGCTAAAGTAAGTGTTTTTTGTTGAATTAGAAGGAGAAAATGTAGTCACGCATGTTCTTTTAGATTTGGCCAAGGTGTTGTTGTTTTTTTTAATGGACAGATACCCATCAAGATACAGTAAGGTAGTCTCTTTCATGGTACTTTGTGGGTTGAATAAAACATTTGCACTGCAGCTACTGTTATGTTAAATTAGCTGACCTACTACTGTACTAGCTCTCAAAGCCCAAACCAGCTGTCTGTTCTTCTCAATTAAGCTGACTTTTCCTTAACTACAACTTTTGCCCACATGGGACAGTATGTTTGGACAAAGATTATTACAATGTTAGCTGGAAGTTAGTCTCGCTTTGCCAGACCCTCCTTCAAAGCGCGCCGTAGGAGGGTCTGGCAACTCCAAATAGCATTCGGAAAACAGAGGAAAACATGCTCTGGTTTAGTGGCATTTCTTTAAACCAATCAGAATCGTCATGGGCGGCTCTAAGCTCCGCACGGAGCTGCTGTTAAATAGTCGTGCTAGAGAAAACTCAGATTGGACAGATGGTCTATCTAGCTGTGTCAATTTACCATGCAGCAATCTGAGAAGCAGTCAATAATAGTCCTCATTAATCCACCGAATTTAAAATTCCAACACAAAGAAAGCGTAAGGAAACGGAAAATACATGCATCCAGCGGAATTTCCTGCTGCACGGGAGCAATCCCAGAAGTTGAACGTCAAGAATATAGACTAGCTGGAAGTATAACATTAATTTGGGTTTTTAATAATATCCAAATACAACTTCAACAGCAGACAGTGTCTTTAATGGGTTGGGGTGAAATTTTAGCTTCTCCAGAGGAAAAACAACCTAAAGCACAACATCACAATCCTAAAGCACAAAAATGCATAATTCCAAATATAAAAACAACACTCTAAATATGTCTCCAACAAGCAGGTGATTTTCATTTTTAAGATAAATTAATGTTTTGGCAGCTAAGAAAACCCTGTTACTGTGCTTTCTCTGCTTAATGATGCACACAACCTATTTTGGAACATAATGATACTGTAGCTGTGTAGTCAAGCTACAACTACAGTGTCTTAGGACAATTACAATATATGTCTCCATATTCATGTTTGTCTGTTGTATGTAGTTATGTTTTACTAAATAGTGTAAAGTGGTGCTTTCATTTAGTCATATTTGGGTACATTTACATGTGTACGATACAGCCACAACTACAAATATTAGAGTGAGAAAAGCAACTGTCTTGGTTTTCCTTGGAGTATTTCTCCCTGTAAATACCCCACTTACATGACAGAGAATATACAGTATTGTTTTATCTAAAAAAAATAAGATATTTAGTTTTATGATTAAAGATCTTGTCCCCAGTCCTCCGATGGAACACTAGAAGGTATCTTATTAATATACACTTCCTGTGTGGATTAGCTTAGCAGGTAGAAACAGGAACAATTTCATGATAAACACGTTACCAAAACTGCACAGAACCAGCCGATCTGTATAAACACAACCCCAGCTGTGTCATTCCACCAATGTGGGTGCAAGCAGCTCTGTTTGGAGGCGCAAGCACAAGAATTAAAGCAAAACACGAAAATAGCATTGGCCTTCTGTCATTCCACACCCACTGTAATGCTAGTGCTTGTAGAATAACATCTGAGAATGGCTGATGTTAAGTACAGTACAATGAAGAAAAAAGGACAATATACTGTATTAACTGTATCTAACTGGAAATGGAAACATCCTCAATATATCAAAAGTATACTTCTGTCTTTTTGATTGACATTGAAGCTTCTGTGATTTCTGTGGTGTGCTAGGTATATTTATAATATAATATAATATATAATGTAATATTGACTTGTAAATTTGACTGGGCACATTTCTTTGCTCTTAACCCACAATAAAGCTCTACTTTTCTTTGAAATTTAAGACCCTTACTGTCTGGGAAATATATTGTGATTCAATATTTAGTGTGAGTAAGAGAAAGAGATGTCTTATTTTTAGGGCTGTCAAACGATTAATTTTGATTTGAAAATCGTGATTAACAACAGTTGGCGACATTAAAGTTTATTGCTAAGGCCATATGGTCAAAATTAAATGATTTAATAATAATTTAATAACTATAACAACAACTTATTTCACTAATAAATAGCTGTTGAACGACAAAAACAACCACCAGATGGGAAAGGGGCATTTAACAATAACTCTGAATGCACCACGAGGCTGTAGGTTACTAGTTTCATTGAATGCACCGTCTGTGTTTTTCCGACAACGGCAGCTGCAGATTGTTACATCCTCTACAGTGAAATACAGTCAAACTTTACACCGTTTAGCTTTAGCTGTCAGCATTGTAACTGTGTTTAATCCAGCTACTACCTAGCGGTAGGCTAACGTTAGCTGCTGTCGAGTGTAGTGTTAACTAGCGTCACGTGCAGCGATGTTTCTGTTGCCTGTAACGTCTGTTTCAGAGCATCAGAGAGAAAAGCAGGCATATCAGTGGCACTGGAATGAGGCACCGAAATCCGGATTGCTATTCCTGCAGCAGCAGCAGGATGTGTTACGAGGAAGTATGGCAAAGTGCGGCAAAGGGTCAAAATAGTAGCCAGTTAGGCACGACGCAAAGCCGAGTGAAGTGAAAATAAATTAATAAATGGCGGCATGCGATTAAAAAAAATTAACGCGTTGTGCTTGGCCCTTAATCGCATCGCAATTAACGCGTTAATGCTGACAGCCCTACGTATTTTATAATCCCTCAAAGTGGAGAGTTCCCAAAGGTGAAACAGAGAGAGTACAGGGGCAATGGGAGCACTAGCAGCGCCAGGATATTGATTGTAGGTGGGCCTCCAGAAAACTGGATGGGCCAGTTAAAATAAGCCCAAAAAAAAAAAGGTTCCCCCTGCATACAGACAGCCAGACACTAACGTTAACGTTAGCCTAACTGTTAGCCTACTTGCCTTGCTGGTGTGAGGGGGGGTGGCTATGGGAGGACTTGATGGGGAGAAGGGGGCCGAGCAGGATGGTAACTCGTCACTTGTAACCTTGTTACTTAAAATGGCAGGAGTTTCCTCCTCCTTCTCCTCGGAGCGTTTCTTGCTGAATTTAAATGCAAACAAGCTGCTTTGCTTTGCGTTTCATATTAGCTAGCTAATAGCTATAGTCTGTGTCTGTCTCATTGAGCTTGCTTGAAAAGCTTGCACGCAAATGTCATTCATTTCATTGGATCACTTGCTGGTGACGATGCAGCCTGTGGGCAGGCTTAATAGTCCACACGTGGGGTAGAAGCCGCTGATTGGTTGAGAAGCTTTCACTCAAAGCTTTCCTCGGGCTGCTTACTGGATGAACTGCTAGAATGGGTGAAATGGTCAATGGTAGCGTCGTGGGTGAATGGGAGGAGAACAACAGCTGAGCAAAGAGGGAAGGAGGCAGCAATAAAAAAAAAAAGGACAATAGCAGGATCAGCAGAAAAGAGTCCACAGACATCAGTTTACTTTCATCCCAGCAGGAGGTGGATAGATATTAGCAAGGGTTCTATCCCAGCCACTTCCTCAATAAGTACACTTACCCTGCTGGCCACCAAACAGATTTATCACATCATAACAAAATATAAATGTGTACACACGGGTGCATGTAAACAAAGACATGAGTATGAAAGTGCATAGGCAGCAAGTGCCCACCTGTGAAAGCTTAAGGACAACCTGAAAAACTGCTCTGCAGAACATAAAGCATACTGAGATAAGTTTAGGCCAGCGTTCATCCTTATGTACCACACTGGTTTTAAAAACGCAATGTTCCCCTGATCCTGAATGCGTCTGGTTTTGCCTGAAGCATCTTGGCTTTATGCACTGTTCAATATCCACCTTCAGCTGTGACTCATCTCACATCATCACATACATAAGCTGTTATGTGTGCCAAGCCTTGCACACACTCGCATACACATAATCACACGCATTACAATTACCTTTAAGAGTTTTCTGATGATACGCCATATCTGATTTTGGCCTGCTTCACTGCCGTCTAAATCTTTGTCCCTGTTTTTGCTGTCTTTACCCCCATTCCTTCTTCTCCTCTCTCTTATTTTAATATGCATTACAAAATGAGTTGCAGCACATCCAGAGCAGCCACCCAGAAAGAGACAGCTTCCCCAAGTGGGCATTAGTAAACTCTGCGTTAAGGGAAACATACACTGTAAACATGAAACACACACAGTTATGAAAGGAACATGTAAAAAAGGGAACACACACACACACACACACACACAACACACAAGCATACATGTGCTCATACCACACATACACACACACACACACACACACACACACACACACACACACACACACACACACACACACACACACACACACACACACATCCTTTGCATGCATGTGTTCAGCCGCACATGCTCACAAAAATCGCTACTGGGCAAATGAACCAGCAAATCTCCTGTCTGCAGAGGTATCCCTGACACTGTAGCAAAGCAGATGCACAGACTTGACATGACTTGGAAATGGCATTCATCCAGCACACACAGACACACACAGATACACACACAGACAGACACACAGACATACACACAGATACACAGACAGACAGACACACAGACATACACATATATACACAGACAGACAGACAGACAGTATGACAGACAGACAGACACACACACACACATACACACACACGCACGCCGCGCACACACACACACACACACACACACACACACACACACACACAGAAGTAGTCATCCATCCGTTCAACAACCAGAGGAAGCTGTAATTTCATCAACCTGCTAGGGACTGCGGGTGAAAATTAGCCTGTGTGGCTAAATCTGGCACATTTACATGTTGGACTCTGTACTCATGTTGATGAATGTGCATTGTCCCTTTTAAATAAAGAAATAAAAAGAAAAAAAAATCGAATACATGACTCGGCGCAAAAGACTCATTTTGTTTACTTAAAGTCCTCCTCCAGACACGTTTTAACGTATGGAAAAACACTCTGCTATGATTCATATTTTGTTTTGTTTTGTTTTATTTTGTGGGTTTCCCACATAAAAAGTAAAAATCTACTCTTTCTCCCTCATTGAGAAATTCTGGATCTGGCCTTATCAGTCATAGATGTTTGAGCCTCACGCCGGGTTCAGACGGGAGGTGGAAGTGCCAGAGCACCAGCGACAGTTTTGGCGTCCTATCTGAATCTTCCTCATCTGAGTCTGTTCAATCTGTTGTGCACCAAAATTGATGACTAGCAGTCGATCAGAATGGTTAAAGATGCAGTAGGTAAGTCTTATAAAACTAACTTTCTGTCATATTTGCTGAAACTGACCCTATGTTCCAGTAGAACTACATCCATCCATCCATCGTCAACCACTTATCCCGCGCACAGGGTCGTGGGGGGGCTGGAGCCAATCCCAGCATAAGCGAAAGGCGGGGTACACCCCGGACAGGTCGCCAGTCCATCGCAGGGCCACACATAGACGAACAACCACTCACTCACACATGCACACCTACGGACAATTTAGGGACACCAATAAACCTAGCCCACATGTCTTTGGTCGGCGGGAGGAAGCCAGAGTACCCGGAGAGAACCCACACAGACACGGGGAGAACATGCAAACTCCACACAGAAAGGCCGGGCCAACCGGGGTACGAACCCACAACCTTCTTGCTGTGAGGCGACAGTGCTAACCACCGCACCACCGTGCAGTAGAACTACATGAAAAAAAAAAAAAAAAAAGACAGCTCCTCTGGCACCTCCTACAGCCTGTAGTGCCATTGGCAAAATTCCACCACTCCCGGTTGATTTTCTCCAATCAGGGCCACAGGGGTGGTCTATCTGCCTGTCAATCACTGCTCAGGCACACGCATATATAGCGTTCTCCCCTCCCCCCTCCCCGCGCACAAGCTGCAGAAAAGTTTTCCAAAACTCCGTGAATAATGGAGTGGCTTTTCAGAGGTGGCGTGGCTGCAGGATTTTAAAGATCTGAAGAACGATGCAGATGTAGCCACATTTCCTCTCAACAGGTAACATAATTACCATGAGTGATTTATCTTTCACGTGGTTATTAGTAGTCAAAAGTCCACAAAGCTACGTTGGTGAGGATGACAGTAACGTTAGCACAGTGGTCGGTCTGATATGATGCTGAAATGGCTAACGCTAGCCTGCTAGTTAGCATCGTTTTACTGTTTGTGAGTAAAGTTAACGTTGTGTTGGTGTTTTAGTTATTGAACATGTTGTCTGTCTGACATGCCAGCAGTTCTGTCAAACTCCGTTGTGTGGGGGGGAGGGGCTTAGGAGACGGTTTGGGCTGCAGCAGAAAGGGAGGAGGGACTGAGAAGTAGTCGATCCATGGCCCAATTCAAATGGGATCAAAAAATAATTTGCCTCTCCCCGTTCACTACCATTCATATTTTTTCCGAGTTAAGGTCCCATGAGGTCCACCGGAAGGGGCGTGACTTTGGCTCTCTATACTATACTATACAGAAGCGCACAGACATCTTCCCCTTCAGAGGAATGTGAAAACACCCTTCTAGTGACAAACTTTGCACTGATACAAGTCAGTAGGGCTGGGACAATATGCTTTTGTCCCGATTTGAGTCTTTCGCAATACATGGGTGCCGATTCGATTTGTCTTGTGATTTTCATTTATTGCGATACTAGAAGTATTGCGATTCGATAGTATTGAGTATTACGAGTTTCTTTAACAAAAAACAAATGTTGAATAATATACTTCTAGAGACAATATATCATGAGCCATTTCTAAAAACTAATTGTTTTCTAAAAATAATGCGCATCACATGTCAGTCAGTCTGACATTTATTTAATTTGTAAAGAAGTACATACAGTGGGGCAAAAAAGTATTTAGTCAGCCACCAATTGTGCAAGTTCTCCGACTTAAAAAGATGAGAGGCCTGTAATTTTCATCATAGGTACACTTCAACTATGAGAGACAAAATGAGAAAAAAAAAATCCATCCAATTTATTTGCAAATTATGGTGGAAAATAAGTATTTGGTCAATAACAAAAGTTCATCTCAATACTTTGTTATATACCCTTTGTTGGCAATGACAGAGGTCAAACGTTTTCTGTAAGTCTTCACAAGGTTTTCACACCTCTAGAGCAGTGATGTTTTGGGGCTGTCGCTGGGCAACACGGACTTTCATCTCCCTCCAAAGATTTTCTATGGGGTTGAGATCTGGAGACTGGCTAGACCACTCCAGGACCTTGAAATGCTTCTTACGAAGCCACTCCTTCGTTGCCCGGGCGGTGTGTTTGGGATCATTGTCATGCTGAAAGACCCAGCCACGTTTCATCTTCAATGCCCTTGCTGATGGAAGGAGGTTTTCACCCAAAATCTCACGATACATGGCCCCATTCATTCTTTCCTTTACACGGATCAGTCGTCCTGGTCCCTTTGCAGAAAAACAGCCCCAAAGCATGATGTTTCCACCCCCATGCTTCACAGTAGGTATGGTGTTCTTTGGATGCAACTCAGCATTCTCTCTCCTCCAAACACAACGAGTTGAGTTTTTACCAAAAAGTTCTATTCTGGTTTCATCTGACCATATGACATTCTCCCAATCCTCTTCTGGATCATCCAAATGCTCTCTAGCAAACTTCAGATGGGCCTGGACATGTACTGGCTTAAGCAGGGGCACACGTCTGGCACTGCAGGATTTGAGTCCCTGGCGGCGTAGTGTGTTACTGATGGTAGCCTTTGTTACATTGGTCTCAGCTCTCTGCAAGTTATTCACTAGGTCCCCCCGTGTGGTTCTGGGATTTTTGCTCACCGTTCTTGTGGTCAATTTGACCCCACGGGGTGAGATCTTGCGTGGAGCCCCAGATCGAGGGAGATTATCTGTGGTCTTGTATGTCTTCCATTTTCTAATAATTGCTCCCACAGTTGATTTCTTCACACCAAGTTGCTTACCTATTGCAGATTCAGTCTTCCCAGCCTGGTGCAGGTCTACAATTTTGTTTCTGGTGTCCATTGACAGCTCTTTGGTCTTGGCCATAGTGGAGTTTGGAGTGTGACTGTTTGAGGTTGTGGACAGGTGTCTATTATACTGATAACAAGTTCAAACAGTTGCCATTAATACAGTAACGAGTGGAGGACAGAGGAGCCTCTTAAAGAAGAAGTTCCAGGTCTGTGAGAGCCAGAAATCTTGCTTGTTTGTAGGTGACCAAATACTTATTTTACCGAGGAATTTACCAATTAATTCATTAAAAATCCTACAATGTGATTTTCTGGATTTTTTTTTTTTCTCATTTTGTCTCTCATAGTTGAAGTGTACCTATGATGAAAATTACAGGCCTCTCTCATCTTTTTAAGTGGAAGAACTTGCACAATTGGTGGCTGACTAAATACTTTTTTGCCCCACTGTAACATGGATTTTCTGGTTTTTCTGCTTTCGCTTATGATGTAGTCGCTGTCGGCGGAACCATATAAACAGAAAATATTGATGTGAACCATTGGTAAAAAAAACAAAAAACAAACAAACATTGATTCTAGGGAAAATAATCCATTTTAAACTCGTTGCAAAACAAAATCCCAATACATAAGATTTTCGATTCCCCACCCCTACAAGTCAATATAGTCAAGGTCAGGCATTTTAGGGGACATAAAAATGACGAAAAACACATGAGGGATCTTTAAGCTGTGTGTAAGAGCCTGACACACCTGATCCATCAAGTGAAGATATCTACAGAGCTGCATAAAATGCAGATTAGTTAAAAAACAAACAGTAAAATAGCTCCACTGGAACATTTGTTCCCATTTCTGCTCCACAAGCACCCGTACTTGTCTCGCAGATGCAAAGTATTTCCTGCAAAGCAGCCACAGCGCTCCCAAAAACTCACCTTCATAGGTTCCACTCTCTAGCAGGGCTCCACTTTGCTCCAGTTCCATAAAACGCTCCACACTCACAAAGTTGTAGTCCACCCCCGGCACCTCCCCCTCCTTAGGCTGCCTGGTGGTACCTGAAGAAAGAGAGAGAAAAAGAGAGAGAGAGAGAGAGAGCGAGAGAGAGAGAGGGGTCATCAGAGCCAAATAGGGCACTTGAGAAGAAAAGGCAGGAAGGCAGAGAAAGAGCCCAGAAAAAGGGCTGGACAGAAAAAGAGGACAGATTTGAGGCTACTAAGTGTATCAGAGGAAGTGGGAGGGGAAAGGAAACGGAACAGAAGAGGCTGAATGAGGAGTCATCTCTTGTGATAGCCAAATCCATTCACACAATTATGTGTGAGTGACAGCGAGGGGAGATGGGAAAAGCATGCTCAAACAGCAAACTGCCGTTATTCAGTCCCTACAAGCCAATCCGGTGCTGTTTTAGTAATGAGCTAATCAATATGGCACTTTTACCAAGCATAACTCAAACCTCCTTACACAGCATACAATACAGTGCCGACTGGACTATTGCTGGAACAGCAAGAATACAGAGGCACCACATCACCACGTTGCAATTAGAGCCTTCCTACATCAACGCTCTAGAGCTCTCCATCAGAGCTGCGCCGCCGAGGCTCGGCTGTGTGATGGCAGCCATGGGAATTTTGAGTTTAATGAGGTGCTGCGTTTGTGTCTCTGCCAACTGGACTTTCAGCTTAGGCTCGCTGGTGTTCATTCCTGCTCTCCATTGATCATGCCTGAAAACAGCGGTTGGCCAGGCCTGGAGAGGGAGTCCACTCTCAGAGCACAGAACTCACATGTTAAAAGCTAAGTTGGATTGATCCGGCCATGTCTTCGACCAGATTCTCCTTGCCAGAATGAAGAGTGCAGGTCTGAGGAAGCGTTCTGCAGATCTGACAAGGCTGTGGAAAGCCAAAAACACACTACATGTGCTCTGGTATTAATGGCAGGTAAAAAAAACACTTACTAGTATCATACAGCAATTGAAGTGTGAGCTGTGGGAGATTAAAACAGCAGGTGGTGGATGTGTTGTAGATACATTTTGCACACACATGTGCAAACACTGAGTGAGTAGGGGGTTAGTCATCTCGTGGAGTGCAGGATCCTCCAACTCACCCAGAGTGTGATATTTTAATCATTAGATCTCCATTGATCATCTGTCACCACTTTGCTCCTGTACAGCATCTACTGAACATTCACTGCTGTATTTACTTCACCGCTGGGAGCAGAGATGGCAGCTTAGAAACACCTGAGTCAGAAAGAAGTGAAACCAGACCATCAGACATCTATAGTCTGTCTGTAAAGCTGTCCAACACGTGTTTGTTTGTACTAATCTCTGTATAGCGTCAGGATTATGTCATATTTCGTAGCAATCTCATCCACACGGACTTCCTTGGTTTACCTTGATTGACAGCTATCGTTCAGGAAGCCCGGAGTATACGTTACATATACAGTATATATTTTCTGTCTTTATTAACAATATAGCGCAAGACAGCACCGTAACTAAAGGAGTGTATAAGTGTCTCTCATCTGTTCTGTTGTTAGGATGTGTTGAAATGTCCGTAAATCCTTGCGCAAAGAGTAATATCTGCGCATGTGAAATTATATAATTTGCTCGTGAGCATGTTTTATCGCGCTCGCAAGATATGATGACATAATCCTTACGCTATATCTCTGTCAGTGTGTGTTTACGTGTGTTCTCGACTGTGTGTCGTTGTGGCTCTAAATGGTGGTAAAGTACCCACTGTGTCAACAGTAATCCAATTTCCAGCTCAGTAGGACACTGTTAATCCAAAACACCACAGGTATGCCTGTGGGACAAAGAGAGAGAGTGTGTGTGTGTGTGTGTGTGTGTGTGTGTGTGTGTGTGTGTGTGTGTGTGTGTGTGCGTGCCACCATCCACTTTTTTCGATGCATTCCAACTCTGATCTTGAACCAGTTGATTTGTGAATGGGGCAATGCTTACTGTATAAGGGCTATACATATAGGCCTACTGCACAACATGACCACATTGTTGATTAAATTGCTTTACACTGCTGTCAGACAGGTGAGGTAACTATGTGTCCCATGTGATAACTGGGCGGTTTAATATTTTAGTATCTCTCACTTCTCATTTTGTAACATCTCTAACGCTGCAGAGATTGTTTTTGTACACAAATGCAAAAGTATTAATCCTACAGATGGGCTGTGTTTCTGATCTGTAAAGTAGTAGTAGTAGTAGTAGTAATATTTGGCAGCCTTGGACATGTTTACAAAATGACTGTTAGTCCACACCACCAAAAACAAAAAATGCTAGACAGCTGGCAATGTTTTTATTATGTTAGCTGTAACAAGCTGGATGAAAACGATAAAACAATCATTGATTAATCGAGAAGTCGATCAACAGAAAAATATATATATTTTTTTGATAATTAATCGTTTAAATCATCAATTTCAGAGACCAAACAATAAATCGAAAGAAATAATCGGCAGATTAATCAATAATGAAATATTAAATTTTTTATCTTTAGACGTCAAATAATGTATTACACCTCAATAAATATTTGACAATTTTTTACTTATTTTATAATGTAATTGGTGTATTCGAATAAAGCACTTTTTATATGGGCTATGTATAACGGAGTGCATGTCCACTCATTCTTTAGAAGAAAAACAAACTGTAAATCAATGTGTGTATAGCCCAGTTAACACCTAAACTGCTGCCTCAATGGATGTTAATCAACACTTCCAAAATATATAGGCTATTGTTTTAATGCATTACATAATGCAGGGTGTCCACACCCTGCAAATATGTAAGTTTTTACTTGTTTAGTCAAGTCCCTGAAAGGCACCCGAACACAACATCCCTTGAATACAATGCTAACTGGGAAGTAAAAAAAATTCTTTTTTTACCAGTTTCAGAAGTATTGATTTAACTCCATGGTGAAGTTTGAGACTTTAGTTTGTGTGTTGATATATTAGATTTCATTATATCATAAGGAGTAATAAATATCTTCAACACCCCCTCAGTTGACTCATCACTTCTCTGACTCAGGCTATTCAAACATTTTGCATCATAAGCTTTGCAAAGATATTGCTATAGACCTTTTTCACGGCAGACATGTTGACATGTCATAGTAGGAAAAGCACAGGTGTATTCAAAACCATTACTGATGGCTGCATTCCACTTAGGAGAGGCCCTGATATTGTGCATGCTGACTCACTGAAATAGCTTACTGGGACACTTGATGGAATTGAGCCATCGTTAAAGTTATCAATTTCAGCTGTGCTTTTCCTACAATGACAAGTCAAAATGTCTGCTGTGAAAACGGTCCATTGAGTTCCACAACACTTAAAGATAATATCATCTTACATTGACTAAAACAAATACAATGTGAACACAGAGCAGCACCATTGGGCCCACTCCATGAACTACACTGCATGTTAAACTAAAGAAATGGTCCTAAAGAGGACCATCTATCGCATGTGTAGTGCTACTCTGAATACTGCTGCAGCTCAGCCAGCCAGGTGGGGCTGGTCGCCTTCCGCTGGGTACAGCTATTGATCTGTAAGATCAGAATGAAATTATTCTGCTGCCCACACCAGAGTAGGCAGAGCCTGCTGGAATACTGATGACCTGCCAATGGCCTTCTCCCACAGCTTCCTTCCCTGGACACACCAACAGAGCTGAGAGAAAGAGAGGGAGAGAAAGCATCTTGTTGGATCTGAGCTGGGAATATTGATCGATTATCTGGCCTGGAGATAGGCAGATAGGTTGACTGTTCTTTTTCACACATTTTTACTTATAGCGGCTTAGCACATTACTTGTTTTCTCTTACTCCTGCCTTCACCTTAGCAACACCCACTAAGTAACTGTGAATGCCTTTTTTATTAAAACGAACACTGTCCCCACCAAAATCCATACTCCGTTCCTTTTGCCCCCATTGCTACCGTTCTCTCTCTATATCTATCTTTACCTAACCAACTTCCTTTTTCTTGTTCTCAAAAACTCTCAGGTAGAAGCCAAAAATGATGCAAATACAATCCATAATTTATAGAGCCTTGTGGATAAGGGCTTGAATCTCTTCAGTTAAGTGGATTTTCTCTTTATATATTTTTTTACATAGCCACACAAACTCCTCAGCAGAGCTTTAATAAATGAGCTAAACAAGGCAGGACAAGCTGCACAGGTGCTCAAATAAAAAAATGGCAGCACAGTGCGCTGAGAGGAGGCAGCGACGCTTCCCCTGAGCCAAAAGCACTGCTGCTGTTGACTATTGATTGGATGTCGTGCTCTCGCTAATAAAGGATAAAGTTGGCTGTGAGCCAAAAATGGTCTTTGCATTGCAATCTGCCAGTGTAGCCAAACCTTTCAGAGGTGACGCTGTGAGTAGGAGTATAAGCACCATAGAGATTTATGGCTTAAATGACTTGATTCATAATAGCATGGAAAAGCTTCGGAGCTGCCACTTTAGGGGGTGAAGACATTCTCTGCCGCAAGCCATGACGACTGAGCGCTACAGAATATATTCACATTGGAGGGAGTGTGTGTGAGAGAGTAAAAAGAGAAAGAGATTACATAGAAACATAACAAGGATATTCCATTTGGAGGAAAAGCTAAAATAGCTGATATACTGAAATAACTCAGCTGGGTGTCAGACGATAAGAGGACAAAGACCCTTGATAAATAATAAAGTCGCAGAAGAGTGGCAAGCAGAGAAAAACAGAAAGAGGCAGCAACAGAGTGAGAGACATTGAGAGGAGAAAAAGCATGATTGGTTAACCTTGCTGTACATCCACAGAGGCCTGCGAGTGAGTTTGAGAATGTGCACATGAATTCATACGTATGTTTGTATAATTAGACAGGAAGTCACCAAATGGGGGAAGCAGAGCGGGGTAGATTCAGAGCTAAAAATAGACTATCGATGGACTGATTCTCATAACAAAGCGTGGGGGAAGATGGTCTCGGCGGTCTCAGTGAGTATGTGTGGGAACGAGGAGGTGAGGGTGCGGGGAACCAAGTGTGCGTCATATTAATAGTTAATAATTAAGCTGTGTAGACAGAGCTAGAGGTATCATTATGTCCTCTAGAGTTTTGAGATTCATTGTTGAAAAAAATGACTCCACAGTATTTGTAGTTGTAATAACTGAACAATTGTACGTTAATTGGAGTGAGCAACAAACCCAGATGAGAAAAACTGGATACACATGGTCCCACCTGAGCTTCCAGCTCTGCGTCTCAATGCGCAGATATATGGATTGCGTTGTGTGTCTCACAACCCCCTCTTGGTTTCAGCGTATCATCCATCAGAGCCATCAGGCTGCTTTGGGAGTTTGGGGGACTTTGCTACAGGGACAGAGGTAACACAAAATCTAACAGTAACTTAACTAAATATTCTCTAAAAAGATGAACAAGCGTGACTGGATGAGGAGGATTCAAACACGCTGGTACAGATTTGATAGCACACCTGTTTCTTTGGGCTTAATGTATGTAAATCTAAAAATGCTGCACATGTTGGAAAGAAACACATTTATCTTGTGAATGCATGTCTTTTGTTGCAGTTTGTCAAAGCTCTTTAACCATGCTGGATGCTTTGGTAGATCCATCACAACATGTGCATTTTGTGCAGCTGAGCACAAATCCCAAGGTGTCTATTTCCCATTTTTCATACTAAAATCTACGAAAACGTGTATAAAATGATGCACAAGACATTAAAACTTTCCTATTCAATCTGACTGTGCAGGCGTACAAGTTTCATCTGATTTTAAACTACCCAAGGGGGAATATAAAAGGGAACATTGGGTTTCAAGGCACAATCCTGCAACCATACAAAAACAAAAAATACAGAGACAGAATACACTGTCCTCAAAACCCTTAACTTGTTTACCCAGAATCCTTTTTAGCACAGAGCACCACAGCAGCAAGAGAGCAGAGGTGTGTGTGAGGATTGACAGTTTGTTTCTCACACCACACACACACACACTGCTGCTTTATTATTCCTTTACTGTGTCAGTCTAGCATCTATCTATCTATCTACCTAATATATCCATCCAGCCATCCTCACCATCCTCTATTATCCTTTCTCTTTATCCCGTCCCTCTTGTTTCAAATTTACCTCATTGCTCTTCCCTTCATTTGTTTCTCTGTTGGTGCTCTTTGTCCTCATTACTCCCTCTCTGTCGTTTTAATCCACTCCCTCTTCCCCTCGTTATCCCCTCTCTTCTTTTGTCTCTTCTTCAAGCTCCGTCTCGCACTGTGGTCTCACTCTCACTGTTCACCCTCCCTCTTCCTTTACCTTCTTCGGTTCGCAGATGTGAAGTGTGACAGCAGGTCTATGGGAGAGGTATGATCAAGCACACACCCAGTCATCCTTATTTACACTACAAAGCCCAGGCTACAGATGCAGCGACGCAACATGGCAACACTCTGACAGAAGCGTCTGCTACCACAACACGTCAGTGCCTGGCAATGCAGCCTTGCCATGGTAACAAGCCGCAACATCTACAAACGTACATTAGCTGTAGAAAAATAATATTTATGTCAGATATGGCACTCTGACGTTTTGCATACACAGCCATTTCACTAGTTCCAGTCTCTCTGCAGAGCTGTAGGTCTGTGCTTCCTCACACTTCATCCATCAATTACTGTCACAATTTGGCTACTGAGACTCACACCTGGTTACCTCAGAGCAGGGCTCCAGACTGCGACCAAATGGTCGCATTTTGCGACCGGAATTTGAGAGTGTGCGACTGAATTTTACATCCAGTCGCACATGTGTGACCAGTTAATTTACCCCTTTTTTTACACATTAAACGCGGAAATTTCAGTACCTGAGAGTTCGTAAGCGCAAGCTTATCTGTCCTCTCTGCATATGACAGAGAGTGGAGCTTGCACACACACACACACACACACACACACACACACACAGAGGTGCGGACGGAGCAAACGACTCTGCAGTTTTGTTGAAGTCACAGTTAGCCACGGCAATGCCGACAAAGTGGTTGCAAGTGTGGTTACAGTTGTTAAAAACTTCACGCAGACAGCGTTTGACGGCGAGGCGAAAGCGGTCGCGGTGCTGTTGATGTACACTTCCTGACAAGCAGGCACAACTGCCCTGGGGACTGACTGACAGGCTGACGCTGTAAGGCAAGGCTGCATAATTTCTACAGAACCTTTCAGCAACAAGGCAATTCAAAGTGCTTTACATGAAACAGTAAAGAGCATTTGAAAACGGTCATGATGAAAATAAAAAAGAATAATATACAAATACAAGAATAAAAGAATAAAGAATACAAGTTACAGTGAGTGAGAAATTAATAATTATTCAACTCAAGGTTGTAGGGACGGGTTTGAGAGGAGAGAGGGAGGGGTTTTATTTTTTATTTTAGTTTAGTAGCCTAAACAATGCATTTAAAATTTTAAGTTGAATTCATTGTAATTGTAGACTAGAACTGGTATATTTTTTAAATATTTGTACTGTCATGACAGCGATGGTGCTGTCAGTTTACCTTTTTATGTTGCATCTTCAAAAGTGCACAATAAAATGTGAAACAGCACATTGTAATTTCTATTAACAAAGGGTTTATTAGTAATACAGTGGAAATTAGTAGAAATGTGAATATTTGGTCAGCATGTTGAAATTTTCTGGTTGCACCCCTAAAATTTTCAGTTGGGGGCCACTGTACTCCTAGTGAAAAAAGTTAGTCTGGAGCCCTGCCTCAGAGCAATTCAGCTTGTGTTTAAGTTGACAGGTTTGACTCTGACGGGGCTGCAGGCTGGGAGTACTGCAGGACTTGGATGTCACTCTCGGCACGGATGTGAGATTGGGCTGCCCGGTCAGTTATAGATACACCGAGCTTAAGAGTTAAAAGCAGATTGTTGTGATACATGCTGTCGTTCAGTGTACACATAATTCAATTTAATTCAGTTTTATTTATAGTGTCAAATGATCATAATAGAAGTTATCTCAGGACACTTTCCACATAGAGACCACACTATAATACATATGAGTTTTAAAGCTTTAAAGGCTGACTGGGCTGAGATGAAATCCTACTGCAAAAAAGATCTGGTAATCTACTGTAGTTTAATTACAGCCAGTTAGTGTACGAAGTAGAAAACTCCTGAATCCATTAATTGTTTTAATTTATATTTGCTTGTTTAATAAATCGTTTTGAGATATATGCTTAGTTGCTTTTTTTGTCTTGATTTAAATTAGAAGATCTATACCACGCTCATGTCTGTACGTGAAATATAAGACAGCCAGCAGCTGGCTAGCTTAGCTCAGTGATTCTCAAATTGGGGCCCATGGCACTCTGCCAGGGGGTCAACACCTGCCTACCAGCACCTCCAAAATCTCACAAATTAACACATATCTTGTTTGTTTAACCCATCCAACCAAACCAAACAAAGTAAAAGAATAACATGTTCTGGTGGTATACTGGGTTATATCCTGGACTATTTCTTGAGCAGTTGCCAGGCAACCAACAGAGACTCCAGGAAGTAACTGGTCTCGGCCAAGAAATAGCCCAGCACATAACCCTGTTTTTTGTACAGATTTAAAAAACAAGTTTAACTTGTTAATTAGTGAGCTTTAGAGGTGCTGCTGGGTGGATTATGTTACAATTGGATTTTCCCTTTTCGCAGTCTTTATGCTAAGCTAAGCTAAACTAACTGGCTCCATATTTATATTTACCGTACAAACATGATGGCTGTTTCAATCTTCTCATTTGACTTTTGCCAAGAAATTAAGGAATGGTTGCAGCATTACGTGCCGGGCTGTTTATCAAACTTCAATCACTTCATCAGTACAGAACGAATTGTGTCTGTTGCACCAAGCACTGAAAACTGTCAAGTAGTCTTTACTCATTCTTTAATCACATGCTAAACTGTTTAGCTGGTTGGTTGATTAGTTGATGGACAGAAAATTAATCAACAGTGTTGACAATTGTTTTTAATCATTTTGGTCTTTTCTCAAACTAAAAATACCATTTCAATATTAACTGACTCCAGTTTTTCAAATGTGAGTAATTGATGCTTTTTTTCTGTAGGATGAGTTTCACACTAAACAAGCAATTTTAGGATGTCAACTGGGAAATTGTTCACACAGTTTTCCTTGCATTAAATGCTAAATCAATTATTTATATAAAAAAGCCCTCTAAAGATGAATTCATATTGAAGATGATTATTTCAGCCCTACTTTGTTTAGATGTAGCCTGATTTTAAACCATATTTCTGTTATTGTTTGTGTTAAGCCAATAGTATACACTGTTGCATCTCAGAAGTTGGGTTTATTTTCTTTCTAGGGTTTTGTTGCACACTGTGTTTGCAATCTGCAAATATACTGAAAAACAAAGGTGTTCTGGTCAGTGTAACGCTTATCAATTCAATTTTCTAAGCACAAACGGACATTTGGAAAAACAGAAAAATTAGTTCAAATATCCAATTTTTTATTTTTTTCCACCTTGACAAATTAAAAAATAGTTTTTTCCAATTTTCTGTTTTTTATTCAGAGGATCAGAAATTGAGAAAATTACAAAACTACGTCTGAGCTCCAATTATTCAATACTGCCATGGTATTCTCTTACTCTACTTTGCGGAATATGCAGGTCATTAACTGAATATGGACCAAAAAATAAATAAAAAATTATTTGATGACTTGGGGTCAGAGGTGCTTGCAACTGATGGTTTCGAGTGGGGGGCGGGATGTAGCTAGGCGGAACGAGGGAGAGAATATCATTGCAGTATTATGAATAATTGGAGCCAAGACGCAATTTTGTAATTTTCTAAATTTCTGATCCTCTGAATAAATAACAGGGAAAAATGGAAAATTTTTTTTAAAAAAAAAAATTTTTTTTTTTTTCAATTTTCTGTTTGTGCTTAGAAAAATTTATACTCTGTAATCCACTGACCTGTTCTGGTGTCAGCATCAAAACTCAGGTATTATGGTAGCAGCTGTGTCAGAAATTGTCAAACTGTACCTGGCTAAACAGGTGTAAATAGACTAGTTAATTAAACAAGATGCCATCTGCTGGTGAATTAACCCTACATTTTCTAATTCTTGTATATCATTTAAAACTTTTCCCCACTGAATTCAGCACATCTGGTATGTTGTTGAGTATAAACTAAAAGAAGTGATTTACAAGGGAATGAAACATTCAGTCAACAGAAAACTCCTCCACAGAAATGAAACCTGGTAAGCACAGAGTTAATTCCTTTTAGAAACCGCTGCATCGAGAGTGGAGTTTCTTCCGTAAAGTCTGTCTGTCAGGTCCACTAGCGGCTGTAAAGACAACTGTGTTGCTCAGTGGATCAGTGTCTGGCAGAGCTGGTGCCTGGGTGACATTGAGAAATTACTTCTGTACTGATGTGCGTCCTGTGGTGATGGAAATCAGCCCTGATAGGCTGAAAAGCACCTTTATTAGTCTGCAGAGCTGACTGATACAGGACGACAGTGGGGATGTACACACACAGAGCTGGTCTGTGTGTGTGTGTGTGTGTGTGTGTGTGTGTGTGTGTGTGTGTGTGTGTGTGTGTGTGTGTGTGTGTGTGTGTGTGTGTGTGTGTGTGTGTGTGTGTGTGTGTGTGTGTGTGGAGAGGTAAAGATTAGACAATCAAGCTCTCTGAGGTGTCAGAGCTTACTGACCATCACAGGACGAGCTGCTTGCTGAGCACCTGGCTCATCACTGCACATTACTCTGATCTTAGAAGTAGCACAGACAGAGACACTAGGTGAGGAGGGTGAGGAGGTAAAACTAGAGACAGGAACACAAATATAAAAGGCTTCAGGAGAACCTTATTTTGTGATTAGCTGCTGAGTGAGAGGATCATAGGAAAAGAGATGAGACAATACATGTCCAGAGCTTAACATGGAAAGCACTTTGCAAACATAACCAATTCATTAATCACGTTCAAATATTTGCTATTTTCATTTCATAAAATTCATATAATTCCCTTGCAGTTTCTTTCAACTGTGGAACAACATTAATCCAGTGTGCCAATCAAACTACAGGGAGCACAGAACCACATCAAAGCATGTCAACCAGCCCAGGCAAATCACCCCTTTAAGGAGAGATATATTTCTCTCTCTCTCTCTCATCCAGAGGCAAGCATACACAACCTCAATAGAGAATGGCGTGTAACACTCTCATTATTGATCAGTTTAGCGTTTTAAATCTCGACACACAAACAGAATAATCAATGTGTCAGGGTAAAAAAACACATACGTACTGTACATGTACATTCAAACATAAATATAGTATGTCTTACAGATATACAATCAAGTTGCCACAGGAACACAAACACACACACACACACACAAAATGAATTGATTCTCTATCACCTCATCCAACTTCACTGTAATCATCATGACAAACATCTTCAAATAACTGCCATCACTCCTCTTCCTCCCCCATCACCATCAGTCACAGTACCTGTTTAGGGTTAAAGCCCACGCACATCCATATTAGTTACTCTAAAAATGATACAATCAGCAATCTATAAACAGGATTTAGCAGTTGATAACCAATGTGAATGTGTTCCAACTACAAAAAACATTTAAAAAAACTGAACCTACATTCTTAGTTAAATATCAGAACACATTTTTGGATGCAAAAATCATATATATTTTTTCAGCCAATAAAATTAAAAATTAAACATAGATGAAGGTGGGAGAATCTGGGAGCTCACTGCTGAGGAATCATCACAGATGAATGGACTGAATGTTCATTTGGAGGTGCAGACTTTGTCCCTTTATTTATAGTAAGTGTCCTTCTGAGTGTACATTTTTACAGCTTTTCTCAATCGCTTTGGCATGATCGCAGAATGACTAAAACTTAAACTTTATCAAACTATATGAGTATTTATATGAACATTCAGTCCCTCCAGAAAAACGTGATTATGCGATCGCATAATTCAATGCATAATCAGCCAAAGTCCACATATTCATGCGGGGGCCGCATTTTTTCAAATATGCTGCACTTTCGCCGCATAAATTGCCGATTTCCGCGCAAAATATGCGGTGCTTGCATGATTTCATAATCCCCGCATTTTCGTTGCAAAAAAGTCACATATACTGTATCTTAGCAGAAAGTTGAAAAAAAATGTTGTGTTTACTTCACACAAGAGCAGCCATTTTCCCCTGTTGCCATGGGAACGTTATGAAGTGACGTAATTATGCGACGTGAACATCATCGAAAAGCAGGTGTTAGAGGTTGAATTTGACATGTACCGGTACTTTGAGTCTCTTAAGATGGTATCCAATAAGAAAGCTATCTTAATATCTGATGTCTACTCAAATTTCTTTGTTTAAGTGCTTCTGCTGTCTATATTATTAACGATTTTTGAAAGTCTGTCTCTTTTGTATCTTTTATTTCCCTCTGTTTAGACTATTACTTTTATTTTTACTTTAATATTATATTATTTGTATATATTTTTGTATCTTATTTGTTTACTTATTGCAATGACTGAATATCTGTAAACTATTTTTGGAAATTAAGTTTAAAAAAAGCAGGGTGTTGGGGGAATCACCTTTTCTTCTCTTTTTCATCAAACTGCAGTTTTTGCAAGTTCCCGCATTTTTTGCAAGTTCCTGCAATTTTATCGCATAAAATTGCATAAATATCCCGCATATTCCATCACATTTTTTAAGAAAACATGCCGCATAATCAAGGATTTTTGCCTGCAACAATCACAAAAAAACTCTGCACTAAGTAAGCCTTGCAGATTGAAATAGTTTTCATTTATCTGCTATTGAATCATATTATTCTCAAATGCAATTATACACATGTTAATTGTGTAAATCCCTACATGCTAAATAGAGCAACCAACAATCACAATAACCTTTCACACATTGAGTAGATACATAATAGTTATGTGGTATTGTTGTAAGAGTTGTCAGATGGATAGACTTAGGCTAGATGGGGCACAATTCAATTTCCTCATAATTTAGCAACCAAATGCAAATGCTGTCCAATTTAGTTAACAGGTGAAACTCATACTGTAACCAATGAGTTCTCACACACATTTACTGTATACTGCAAGGGTAAGACTGAATTTTTCAGCTGTGGTATATGGAGCATGCAGGAGAGAGACAGGGACAGGCCTGCCCGTGCAAGAGGAAGGGGCATAAGAGAGAGGGTGGTATGGTGAGGGGGAGAGGAAGAGGCAGAGGGTGGCACATAGGGCAAGGAAGAGCCAGATAAAGGCAAAGGCACAGAGAAATATCATATTAAATATGGGTAACAATTATAGACCATGTAATCCACCATGGTCTAAGTATGACAGAGGCTGGTTGGAGAATGCAGCCTATTTTCTTTTTTCTTACACATATTTTACAGAAGTTCCTGATTATTTTGCTGTATTTTTTTCGGTACAAGCTTTCTTTATGTATTTGCGGTTAACTAGTGTGTATAATGAGAAATACATGTTCTGTTGAAAGTATAGTGTGTGCCATGGCTGACGTCAATACTATTCAGCTGCCTAAATATACAATGTTAGCAATTGGACAGTACATAACTATCACACTTTCAGAGGACAATGTCATTTGACAAGATGTCTTTTGCATTTTGACTTTGTCTTGGTCTAGGCAATGATGACAGGAACCGTTTGTTTCAATGACAATTTATTCATTGGTGGATTTATTTACATTTGAAAGATAAGTTAAATTTTTGGGTTGAGTAATCACCTTTTGCAGGTCACATAGAGTGGTGTGCTGAATATACAACGTGGTGTGAGAACTTGTGGCCAAATGAAGTGAACCTGTATCTGTGATCTTCTGTATTAAGCATACTTAATACAATACTGTATTTAGTATACTTTTTAAGTTATGACTATACAATATATGAATTCATAGTTTTTGTTTCTATCACTTTTTTTTATCCTTTATCTTTTTTAATATATTATGCATATACACTCTTACACTACTAAAAAAATTACGTGAAGAATTTTGCAAAGGTCCATTCAAAAAGTATTTTAGCATTTGCATAAGTAAACTGCATACATGTCATAGACAGAACTGTGCATTAAAATCTCCAGCATGCATCAAGGTTAAAAGGTGTTATTTTCCACCAATCTTCTCCCATCATCATGATAGCCATCTTCATTACTGCTATCAATATTTATTTTAATATTTAGCATCTGTCAGCCCTATCACTATCCTAAGCATCATGGCCACGTTCCTCATCAACCTCTCTGTAGTCTCCAGAGGAGGATTCCCTGCCGGAGGCTGCAAAGCTGCGGGGCAGCACGCGTCCAGAGCAGCGGATGTGAAGTGACAGAAGCTGCATGTATTTATAGGCTATCTAAGTAGAGAAACGTGCTGCTCACTGTTTAATCTATTTATAGAACCTTTTACTGACGCCTCTGAGTAGTGTGGAGGGGAGGAGATGGTACTCTGGGGAATGACTTACGAGGCTCCCTCATATCTCCCACTACCTCCATTTAGTGCACGTCCGCCCTTTTACTCCCTACATCTTTACTCTGCTCATCCCTCCATCCTCTTGCATCAACTCTCGCCTTCTCAATTTCCATCCTCTGTCCGCTCTCTTCTTCCCTCCCCAGCTCTCCCCTGCTGATCTCCTTTTCTTAACTACCTCTTCTCCTGTCTTTTCCCCTTTTTCCATCTTCTCGCAGTCTCTTTGCTCGTGTCCACATCTATCATCTTCCCCCTCTCCCTCTTTCTGTTTGTACTGCCTCCTCTCTGCTTCCTACTGTATATATCCCAGATCTTCTTACTACTTTAGCCCCATTTCGCTGTCTTACACTCATAGCTACACTCATATCAAAGAGGCACTCACGCTGTTCTTATGCAAAGAGCAGAACCATCTAAAACTCTTCTCTAAATTCCTCAACAGCAGGTGCTCAGGCAGAAGCTTAGACTCATTTTCTGAAGTGGTCAAGTGATCCCTGTGAATGAAGTGAAATGGTGCCAGCAAATTTCTTATCTCAAAGGCTTAAGTAAGACAGACTGTGACAATCTTAGAAAATGTTTCAACCTGTAAAGTGTGATGCCTATATTCCACTCACATCTCTTCCAAATTATCCTTCTCTGCTTGACATTTTTTGATTGATTCACTCTTACACAATCTTGTTTATCTCTTTTATTTTTCATATCAGTCTGTGATTAGTGTTAACCCTATCTTACAGAAAATATGCGTATGTGAATGTCCTTAGACCTAAGTGTCAGTCCTACTAGTGTTTGGCATGTATGCTTGTTGAAGTGTGAATGAATGTGAAAAAGACACCTACAAACACAAAGCAGATAGTACAAACAACAACCAACAATACAAACATGAATAAAGTTCTTAATATCAGACGGAAAATTATCATATTCGATTAATTTTTTGGGGAGTGGAAAACGGCTAATCCTTGAGCTAAGTGATGTAACAGGATGCAGGAGTTGATGTCAGCATGTGAGTCTTACAGCTATATGAACACACACACACACACACACACACACACGTCCTTCAGTGTGACAGCATGTTGTGATGCAGAGTGGCGTCTGCTTGTCAAGCTGACAGACTCGCACTGACAGCATGGTCAGAGCGCTGCAGACACGGGAGAAAAACACTGATTTTTTAACGCTCCAAACCACAACAACAAACAGCCCGCCGGGCAAGAGTGGTGCAGCACTCAGGACCATCATCACTGTTTTTTGGTCGTCTGATGCTGTGTCACTCTGATGGTTGAGCGACGCCTGCTTCTGTGTGTCTCAGACTGCCAGGAAAAACTTGTAGCGAATGTCTATGTAACATTGTAATATGCAGTAGAGATAACCTGCTGACCAAAAGCAAATTAAATCAGGTCGGTGAGATTAAGACGAATTTGGGGAATCAGTGTAATATCACGTTTTTAAATGTAATTCAAATATTCAGTGTCTGAATCAAAGCTGCCTTGCAGGAGGTCTATGAGTTGGTATTTCTATAATCTTCATTACACTGTATCAGCATTGTTAAGTGATAGGCAGTTAATTATGGGGATGTCATTACCACACACAGACATCTTACAGAATAACTGTCTTTCCATTATCGCGGCTATAATTGAAATGTGGTGACAAAACTATGGTTCATGCTACCAAAAGGGGCCCATGTCCTGACGGGGCTTAAGTCTGTGAGGACCTGCAGTGTTGAATCTCAGCCAGTCCTCATCACCTCAGTTGTCACCCTGTCAGTCTGCCTTCGCTGCACTATTACACAGCCAACAGGCTGAGAAAGGTAGAAAAAGGAGAGAGAAGGAGAAGGAGAGTGGGCCACCTGGAGTTAAATTTAAAGGGGTGATAATGTGATCGAGTGAGGTGGTTACCAAAAGAAATTTAAAGAGGCAGAGACAGAGGGAGAGGCAGGGGGAACATGAGAGAGAGAGCGAAGAGTGAAAGCAAAGAGATAAAGACGACAGGAGAGAGGGAGGGAGGAAGGAGAGGAAAAAGAGGGAGAGAGAGTCTCAGGAACTGTGCAGCTGTGGGAGCGTATTAAACAATCGCTTCTGTGTCAGCGGCTCAACACACCGGCAGGGGACATCTAGTATAGTAGGAAGCGCTCAGTCAACGCAAAAACAACTATCACTGACGTCAAATCCAAGCTCTGTTTTCTCATGGTTACGTACCAGAAACTGTCCGTTCACAAACAGCCTAAAGGCCGATTGTTTCAACTCAAAACACCCAGACAGCATGACTGGGGTTATTAACAGAGGATACTGAAACATGTCAGGCGAGTACAAAGCCCTTCAACAAACAGATCACAGTCCACGATCCACATGCTGCATGAAAAGAACAACGTGTAGTAGGGTTGCACGATATTGACAAAATGTGATATTGCGATATAGATATTAATTTCGATATTTTTAAACATATGTAAAATTACAAAAGTTATGGGAAAATGCATCAAAATAGATTCATAACAAATAAAACAAGTTTTCTTACATGTTTAATAAGGTTTATTTCAACTGACTGTCATATTGGACTGATACAACATGAATAACTAAATAACGACCATGTCAACAGAACAGGACATGTTTTACTGGTTGTACAGAATAAAATATATAAATTAAGAGGACAGGACACAACTTTTCTTTCGCTTTTCTGATTCGTTCCGTTTAGCTGTCTCTATCTATTTCTTCACTTACACTGTCACTCTGTCGAAATATGCACACCCGTGGTACGCTCCATAGGGCTTATCACGTAGTGGACCCGAGCGCTGACGTGTACTAACGTGCAAGTGGCACGGTAACTGGCCAATGAAACACGATCATTATAGCGTTTCAAGCGGGCTCTAAATCGAACACAACTAAGCCACACAGCCAACGGACGGGACACAGCGCTCCACAATATATTGCAAATACTGCAACCCCTTTCAATATAATATTGCACAACGTGATATATTGCGATAACAATATTGAGTCGATATATCATGCACCCCTAACGTGTAGACTGCAGAGTCAAGCATCAGAGCAGCTTCAGTCTCCAGAGAAGCTGATTCACGAGCTGCTTGGTATATTGACAGCAGGCGGAGCTGCTGGGGACGGCATCCCCTCAATGTCAACCACGGCAATGACATTGTCCCACAACAGGCAACAGGCAAACACACGGCTAACACAATGTTAGCACAGACACACACATCCACATGCAACCCACATGAAGTGTCTGTGTGAGGATTTGTGTAAAATGTATCATATAGAGATAAAGGAAACATCTTCCTAATGTAAACATCTTCTTAATGTATCCAGCCAAGAGTGGCGTGTTATCTTTGTATGTGTGGCGTATGCATGTGTCTAGTGTAGTAAGGCGTAAGGCGACGCAAGACTCGGTGACTAAGAGGTGGTTGAGTAGTGGTTGCCGGGAAAACTGTATGCTGAGAGCTCAGAAGCCGGACGATTGAAGGAAAAGAAGGAGCAATAGTCGGCGAGAGATGGAGAGGAAGAGCGTGTGCGTGTGATGTAAAAACACGAGGGCAACGTCCCGAGGGCAAGGAGGGAGAACTAAAAGTGAAATGATATCTAAGAATGAGAGGAAGACAATACAAAGACAATTACAGACACACAGTGACGCAGAGGAGAGCAAAGAGAAGTGAATGAAAGATTGAGGGAGTGATGGAGGCTAGAAGAAAGGAGAGAGGCAGGTGATGAGGACTCACAGGGAACGGTGCGGAGGTAGAGGTTGTCTCTGATGATCTGCTGATGGTCGTGGTCCACTGAGCCCTTGGAGAAACGCAGGTTGAGGTAGTGCCGCAAATCCTTGTCAACCACCCCCCCTGTACAAACAGGAAAAGAGAGATTAGAGCTTGCTTTCATTTGATTTAATGGCACGCCACACAAGCCTGCCAAGTGACATTTTGTTGGAGTGATATCCAAACATCTTATTGTTTTTTGTTTCAAGATTGGTTCTAGATCAATCATGATGCAAGTGACACTGTATTGCAAACAAATAGAAGGACACATCCTTTGCAGCCAAGTATCGCTCAAACCCACATAACATTTAAATTCTAGTGGAGATCCCAAAGTTTCCAAAGATACCAAATAGGTCAGACTGAATTTGGGGGAAATGTCTAGAATATTTTAGTTTGATGGAATGGTGCAGCTATAAAAATAAATCCTTTATCTTGACTTATTTTTCTATGTGCAAACATTATATTGCTTCAACAAATAGTTGAAACACCTCCTTAAGAAGACATAAAGGAGGACAACTTTAACAACACAGAGAGAGAGAGAGAGGGAGAGAGAGAGAGAGGGAGAGAGAGAGAGAGAGATCATGGTAATTGTGTAAACCAGTGATCCCCTTGGGGCTAAATGTGCGGTGTCAGCAGGTTAGGTGACAAAGGCCTACAGAGGACAGAAGCTCACACCACCTCCTCTTTGCCTGTCTCTGCTCATTTTCTGTACAAGATGTCTTCCTCCTCATTAAGTCACTGAACTGAAACACAGTTAAATAAATGAGAAACATAAGTGAAGGCAGAGGACTAAGAGCAGGCCAACATATTTTGTGCTGCACACACACTGTATGATAATGTCCATGAATTGTTTCTCCTCCCTTCATCCCAAACCCAGGAGGATGAGAGGAGGAGAACTTATTCTCCACACAACATTCGGTATGCAAGACTATCACATCAGACAGCGGGAGGGATGAGGTTACATGCCATGAATTTACAAACGAAAAGCATGTCTTCTCACTCATGCATATTCTAGCGACCTCCTGCCAATTTGACTTCACAGCGTTCGGCCGATCGGTACAGATTAATACAGTGCCTACCCGTCAAAGAGAACATACAGCATACCGTCAGAGAGGACATTTTATATGCTGCATGGACTGTGCAGATACCTGTATGCGTGTTGCTGACACAGGGGACTGTGATATTGCAATAATGAATCCTTTTGGAATAACATCTTATGTAAACTGACACCATTTTAGCGAGGCTGTGAAGCACTGTGGATTGCTTCACAAACAGCAAAGCTAGAGGATAGGAGAGGAGAGGGCCAGAAAACAAAGAAACAGGATGAAATCTTGATTAACATCATTAGGGCTGTCGCAGTTCTCAGATTGGTAAACATCACACCATAGAGCTATGTATTTAGGCATAGGCCATATCTTTTGACATGCACAGACACCGACACACATATTTTTACATGCACACCAACACACACAGATATATGTGCAGAGAAAGATGGAGAGACAGACAGACAGAGTGAAGAGAAAGGCAGTGCAGACCAGACACCTCATCAGCAGCTCGACCAGATGTTGATAAAAGCAGTCCTTTCTCCACAGGTATACATCCACAGACAGCCTGTCCTCCCAGGCGTCCTCTAGCCTCGCAACCAACCACCGCACATCCTCTGCCGCCTTGTGAAACCTCGCTGTCCTCCCTCCTGTCTCTGCTTCTCCACCGCTGCTCCACCACACACACACACACACACACACACACACACACAGCACCTGGCTGCAGCCAATTTTTAATCCCAGAGAAGACGACGAGGATGAGGGGGAAGGGAGATGCAGAGAGACGCGGAAAAATGGAGAGAGACGACGACTGTCGGGAGAAAAGAGAGGAGTAGGAGATGTGCCAGTGGGAAGCCGGGCTCCAAACGACCTGCCAGCGGATTGGCCAGAGAGCTTCCACAGTCCTGCAGCAACCCCTATCTGCTGCTGCGGTTACTGCACTGGAGTGTTTGTGCATTTGTATGGTCAATGGTTGTGTGTGTGCAAGAGAATGAAAGAGAGAGAGAGAGAGAGACATTAAGTAGAGTACAAAATAAATGTGTATGTGTGGAAGCATTTGTAGATGTGTGTCTATTTCTGAGTGTTTGTGTGTGTGTGTGTGTGTGTGTGTGTGTGTGTGTGTGTGTGTGTGTGTGTGTGTGTGTGTGTGTGTGTGTGTGTGTGTGTGTGTGTGTGTACCCAGATGTTCCCAGACATTCCTCAAATACTCTGCAGCATCTCGCCCACCAGATGCTCTCCCTGTTTGACCTTGTGTAAACGTCACTGACTAGAAAGAAATACTGGGAAACGCAGCGGCAGCAGCATATGTCACGCTGAGGTTACACACACTCATGCGCACATGGAGGGTTGATGAGCTCACATTTGCAGGCGCCAGTGAAGATGCCTTGAGCGCCGTCTTGAGCAAGTTTTGGTCTTAATACAAGGAATAAACAAACATCAACACAGAAACAAGCTCATGATACCAGTACGCAGCTCAGGGCACAGCTGAGTGTGGAGGAGAATGGGTATTTAAAGAGGCTTTAATGGTAGAAAATAAGCAAAATAAGCAAATTTAGCAACCGCAGCGTTAATCTTGATGCTGTAAACATCACAGTCAACTTGTTTTGTGGCTGGCTGCTTCAACAAAGCAGGAAGATTTCTGGGGAAGACAATTTTATTGATGTCCAAAGATTGTAGCACATTAAAAGGGAAGAGGATGACAGCCACGATTAATCACAAACTCATCAAGGCAGACAGCAATCAGTGAAGCTTCTGCTCAGTGAAGCATTACATTAGACCATGCAGGTCACATAGTCTCCTGCTCCATCAATTGACAGTCAGCTGATCCAAAAAAAAGAAAAAAAGAAAAAAAACACTTCAACATGGTGTCCCATTCAAGCTGTCAGCTCCACATTCCTCCCTGCAGCAGCTGTTAAACACAAACAGCTATTACTGGTGGAGCTGCTGGCACTCCCTCCACTACAGCAGCCTCCACCTTATCAATCAACACACGATGCAACGGTACAGTGGGTCTCTATGGGCTTGTGTGTTAAATTAGAGTCCTGTATGTGTCTGCTCTGTTACTGCTTGGTAAGTTAAATGTGTGAGTGTTTAGCATGCGGCTTGGGTCCAAATGTGGAGAAAGAGGAGTCTATACAATTCAAACAACTGTGTAACCATTTGGGCAATAAATGGCTTTGACTGCAGTGGGTATGTTTAACCAGGAACAGCTTTCATTTTACTAAAGAACGCCTGGGAATCAACATGAAATCAGTTTTACAGAGTGTAATGTATGGATGGTTGGTGGCATACAATTACTAATCTAATGCCTTTGTTTGTTGCCTTAGCAACAACAAATAAGCAGATTAATTTATTATTTTACCTAACACACCATCATACTAATGAGCAACACTGGTTCTGTGTTTCAAAGTAAGTCATTTCATCCTAGAAATCTGCTATAACTGTGATTTTAGTGATTCACGTGGAAAAAAACAATGTGTACTTTAAAATGCCAACATACTAAAATCATTTTTGGGGGGCATTTTTGCCCTCAATAGAAAAGAGTAGTTAAGAGGCAGACAGGAAATGTGGGGGGAGAGAGACAGGGGTGACATGAAACAGTGGTCCCTAGATGGACTTGATTAATGGACATTGTAGTTTACGTGATATGCATCACAATGCAGTGGTGTAAATGCCAGAACAACAAAATCAGGAACCCTCAGGCTTCTTCTGCTGTTCACAACACTTCAGAAAAGAGGTTGCGGTTGAATTACGCTTGTTAACAGAAACAATGTCTTTTAACTTATTGATGATGTCATTGATTGTAAATGTTTAGCAAGTGATGTTGTATGAATAATATTTAAATGTGCACTCACAAAATTGACACTTGTGTAATAAAACAAAATCACAAGAGCTTAGCTGCGGACATCCTCTAATCAAAATTCCTCTGAACTGCAAACATACACATACGTTGCAAACTTAACAGAACCTTAAACAAATCTGAAATATCTAACCCTAAACTTTAGACCAAATTCAAACTAATGCAAAGATTTTCCTCTTCATTCTTTCCTTTAAACCAATAATACCTTTGCAGGTTGTTTGCAGGTTGTTGTTGTTCATCCCCAACGCATCCAGTTTAAAGTCCTCCTCCTCACCCACAAAGCCCTCCATTACCAGTTTCCTTCCTACCTCGCAGACCCGCTCCACCGCCACAATCATAGTCTAACATTTCTCACCTGGTTTTTATTGTTTTTAATTGCTTTTAATATGCTTGTTTTATGCTGGTTTTAATTTAAAATGTCTTTGAGTACCATGTAAAGCGCTATATAAATAAAATGTATTATTATTATTATTATAATTATCTTTCCATCTTTGAGAAGACTTTCATATGGACGAAACTAACTGCAAGAACATTAAAGTATAAAGTACTTGAAATCAATACTTGATTAAAAGTATCTTATCAGAAAATGACTTTGGTAGAAGTTAGTCTCCTTTTAGTATATTACTTTAGTAAAAGTCTTAAAGTATCTGATATTTACTGTACGTAAGTATCAAAAGTCATTTTCTGATATGAAATGTACTTAATTATTAGAAGTAAAAGTAAAAAATATGTTTTAATATGAACTTTATTGTGGCTCCCAAGTGAAAGGACCAAACACGGCATATCTTTGAGAGAGCTGACATCAGCAAAGAGAAAAACAGAAACTGAATTTTCATTTTTTTTTTATAAGGAAGAATCTTTCACTCAAACATACGAAAACATTTCTTGCAAATACCGCCATAGATGTTTAACGTTATCTTTATCACCACCCCATTCACCAAACTTTCGAACAAATCTATTTTGTAGTAATGAGTAACGCAGATGCTTATGAGAAATGTAGTGAAGTAAAGGTATAGCCTACATTTTATTTAGGAAATGTAGTGGAGTAAAAGTAAAAGTCTCTAGAAATATAAATAACAAAGTAGAATAAACGAAAAGTCTACTTAAGTACAGTAACGAAGTATTTGTACTTTGTTACAGTACAACCCTGTTAAAGATGCAACATAGCAGGCCTGATATTAATAATACAACTTTCCTCCTGGAGGTAGATATGTAAATGATAATCCTGCCCTCAATGCCCTCAGCAGGTCAAAATCACACTCCAACGCCTGTCACTTATCTTGATATTCTGTGTTCCTCAAAACCGGATCTAACAAGCAGGCAAACACGCAGGTATTATTTTATCAAAACAGAAGCACAAGGTTCATCAGTCTCATCTGCCATCCGTTCTCTGCTGTTCTGCGATTATAACACCATACTGGCATCATTTTGTCTTTTCCTACTTTATGCCTGTTTATTTTGTTACATTAGACATAGTTATGCATGTTTAATTGTTCTACTTTGACATACACAGCTTTTATCTGCACTGACTATAAAGTAGATTTATATTTGGCCTCGCTTTTATCTGAGAGGGACGTGTTTGATGTTTGGTTTGATCTGGTGTTTTTCACACTTATTATTGCTCGTTTATAATATATTGGGTTTTTTGTTGCTTGGTGTAATTGATGCATTTCTGTAACCTGAGTTTGATGCACAGCTGCAAAGCAAATTTCCTTTGAGATAATAAAGTTGAAGTTTTTGGAGATTCAGATAATAATTACTTTCATTATTATTTAATCAGACAATTATTCTTTCGATTAATTGAATAAACATGAAGTCAATAAAATGTCAGAAAATTTTTTTTTCCACAGTCCAAGTTATGTCTTCTGGTGTCTTGTTTTGTCTGAACAAAAGTCCCAAACCCAAAGTTATTCAGTTTACAACACAGAAAAGCAAAACTTCCTCATATTTGAGAAGCTAAAAACATTGAATAATAGAAGAAACTTTGGCTAGCCGGATCAATGACTGTGAAAAATGTCCCATACAATAAACTGATTGATTAAATAAGTTCTAGTACAGAAGCTTTAAGCTTCACTGCAATACAAACAGCTAACTCAACACTGGCCAGATATAGCCTAACTGAAAAGCCCAAATCACAAAAATTATTTAATTTAGGCTCGCAGACGCATAACATACTGTTGTGCACTACTCTTTTAACCAGGCAGGAGTGAATGTGTTGCATTGTTTGTATGTACACCAACATAAGGCTTGGGGGAGGAGCAGAGAGATGTAGAAACCAGCAGGAGCCATTTTGTTTGATTCGGAAAGGCATAAACAAACACCTGATCAAATCCAAAGGACAAAAACATACACACCCTACAATTCTGAGTAAACTGCGGGGTTGTCTGGCCGCTTAAAGGCTCAGATTTAAACTGATGGACGGGGGCGTCTGGGGAGAGCTGAGAATAAGTGAAGTGGTGCTGTACCCGAGTGGTTGTCATGGAGAACAAAACTCTGAGACAGACTTGGTGATCGATAGCTTGCCTGCACTCCCACAAGAGGCCACACAGGCTACAGAGGAGTACAAAACTGCAGGGCAGGAGTCGGCATATCACCTCTGGAATACACAGGCACGCACACAGTCAAAGTAAAAAGAGGATTATATCTTTGCCTAGCCTGGTTGACACCAGACCCTTCTCAGTTGTAAAGTTCGTGAGGGTTTTCCCAGGCTAATCTTTGCCTGCTTTCTCATCCAAATTCTACTCAAGCTACTGGACATCACAGATTGACAATACAATGCATACAAGCATCTTCAGCAATTGCCACCAGGGTCAACCACTGAACACACAGCTGGACTCTGACATAGAGCTGGGCAATATATCGATATTATATTGGTATCATGAGACTAGATGTCGTCTTAGATTTTGGATATCTTAATATCGTGATATGGCATAAGTGTTGTCTTTTCCTGGTTTTAAAGGCTGAATTATAGTAAATGTCATTTTCTGAACTTACCAGACTGTTGTAACTGTTCTATTATTTGCCTTTACCCACTTAGTCATTATATCCACATTATAGATGATTATTTATCAAAAATCTCATTGTGTGAATATTTTCTGAAAGCACCAATAGTCAACACTACAATATCGTTGCGGTATCGATATCGAGGTATTTGGTCAAAAATATGGTGATATTTGATTTTTTCCATATCGCCCAGCCCTACTTTGACATACAATGATCATGCATTCATCATCATATACCTCAATCTCAATCCATGTTTTCTTTTCATATTCTTATGTTTTCTTGCATTTGACCTGGGGGGGCAAACTAAAATTGAATGGACCTTTTTCATAGCAGACAATTTGACTTAATAACGTCAAAACACAGGTGTAACTAATGACATTACTAATTGCTACACTGCATTGCAATAATATTGGAGCCATCACCAGTGGTATTAGTTGCACCTGTTATTTTCCTGTTACAAGTCAAAATGTTGGTGTAAAAAAAGAAATTGGATTCATATGAAAACCATAAAGAAATACGAGTGGTCAGATAGCAAGGCTATCAAGATGTAGGTTAGCAAGTTTTATTTAAGCGAAACAACATTGTAATATTAACCTAATATGGAAAGAGAGAGAGAGAGAGACAGAGAGAGAGAGAGTGTGTGTGTGTGTGTGTGTGTGTGTGTGTGTGTGTGTGTGTGTGTGTGTGTGTGTGTGTGTGTGTGTGTGTGTGTGTGTGTGTCCGTCGTGCACTTCAAACAATGTAAGAAGTAACTTGCATGGCTAACTAGCTTAAACAAAAGAAAAGTTTAAAGTTAACCGTTACATTACTTGCAGCAACACAACCTTAGCTAACTTATCATAGAAAAATAAACTCAAAACACTTACAAACACATACATTAATTAAACGTAGCCTACCTTGTTGCCACTTTCGACTGGAGCTTAACTCAAACTACCCCATCCCAGAGACGGTTTAACTATCCCATTGCTAAATGCTACTGCGGTCAAGCCAGCCTCCACTTCAAAATGAGCGGTCAAACTAGCCACCCCTATATTTCGCGGTGCGCGTATACACTTGCTATTACGGTGAAACTAAAAAGAGGGAATTTTCTGACGAAGGCAATTTCCCATTCATTTATTCTGTCTGCCTGTCTGTCTATCTGCCTGCCTGTCTGTCTGTCTGTCAGAAAGAAAGAAGGAAAGAAAGATTTTAGCACACCTCACAACCTCTGTGACAACTGCATGATATGCTGAATTCCAAAATAAGAGCCCCCCCAAAACTCAAATATTAGCTGTTTTGTCTACACATTAAGAAAATCATGAAAATAAAAGTCCTAGCTTCCACAGACCAATTTCACCTCAGCTGGAGAGGACTCCTTCTCAATGTGTGATCTACAATGTTTCAGGACATTCTGATGTTGTTTTCCAAAATAAGAGCCCCCCAAAAATATATATAACGCTGTTTTGTCTACACATTCAGAAAGTTATAAAAATTAAAGTCCTAGCTTCCACAGACCAATTTCACCTCAGATGGAGAGGACTCCTTCTCAATGTGTGATCTACAATGTTTCAGGACATTCTGATGTTGTTTTCCAAAATAAGAGCCCCCCAAAGCCCCATATATACGCGCTGTTTTGTCTACACATTCAGATAGTTATAAAAATTAAAGTCCTAGCTTCCACAGACCAATTTCACCTCAGATGGAGAGGACTCCTTCTCAATGTGTGATCTACAATGTTTCAGGACATTCTGATGTTGTTTTCCAAAATAAGAGCCCCCCAAAGCTCATATATACGCTGTTTTGTCTACACATTCAGATAGTTATAAAAATAAAAGTCCTAGCTTCCACAGACCAATTTCACCTCAGATGGAGAGGACTCCTTCTCAATGTGTGATCTACAATGTTTCAGGACATTCTGATGTTGTTTTCCAAAATAAGAGCCCCAAAAACTCATATATTAGCTGTTTTTTCCATACATTCAGAAAATCATAAAAATAAAAGTCCTAGCTTCCACAGACCACTTTCACATCAGATGGAGAGGACACCTTCTCAAGGTGTGATCTACAATGTTTCAAGACATTCTGATGTTGTTTCCCAAAATAAGAGGCCCCCAAAGCTCAAATATTAGCTGTTTTGTCTACACATTAAGAAAATCATGAAAATAAAAGTCCTAGCTTCCACAGACCAATTTCACCTCAGATGGAGAGGACTCCTTCTCAATGTGTGATCTACAATGTTTCAGGACATTCTGATGTTGTTTTTTCCAAAATAAGAGCCCCCCAAAGCTCAAATATTAGCTGTTTTGTCTACACATTAAGAAAATCATGAAAATAAAAGTCCTAGCTTCCACAGACCAATTTCACCTCAGATGGAGAGGACTCCTTCTCAATGTGTGATCTACAATGTTTCAGGACATTCTGATGTTGTTTTCCAAAATAAGAGCCCCCCAAAACTCATATATAACGCTGTTTTGTCTACACATTCAGAAAGTTATAAAAATAAAAGTCCTAGCTTCCACAGCTACCATTTCACCTCAGATGGAGAGGACTCCTTCTCAATGTGTGATCTACAATGTTTCAGGACATTCTGATGTTGTTTTCCAAAATAAGAGCCCCCAAAAACTCATATATTAGCTGTTTTGTCCATACATTCAGAAAATCATAAAAATAAAAGTCCTAGCTTCCACTGACCAATTTCACCTCAGATGGAGAGGACACCTTCTCAAGGTGTGATCTACAATGTTTCAGGACATTCTGATGTACAGTTTCAAAATAAAAGCCTGTCAAAGTCTTGAATATGAGACAAATTAGATATGATTTTGGATTCAATTTAAAAGTAAACACCCTGTTATCAAACAATAAATCCACTTCAGGGTTATATTACACGACCCCGTGGTGTGACTCATTAAGTATCAAGACATTCTGATGTACAGTTTCAAAATAAAAGCCTGTCAAAGTCTCAAATATGAGGCATATTTAGGCTGGTGACAAATGGTCAAAAAGGGCTTTAGTTTTTGAGATACCCCTACTGGAGGTAGAACTAAACCCAACATTGTTTTTCCTCATCCCTAGGGTCTCCCATATATGAAATTGATTCTTGGCTAAAGATATTTTACTGCTAATATTGTTAAATTAACAGATATTGTTACACAACCCAAAACCAAAGAAGGACTAAAATATAGCCTGTCCATGGGAGTTAAGGCATCTAAACTAATGCAGATCAATCACACAAGCTCTGAGAGCTTTGAAACTTAGCATGTTTGTAGTCAGGAAGTTGCTTTACCTACTAGAAAAGACTGGATATGAATATCATGATGTATGGAATAAATAAAGACATACCTAAAATAGGCGAACATGCAAAAAATTAATATCTATGCAGAATGTTTTCATTTACTTTGTGGTTACTTTGCCAGGGATTATAATAGAAACACATATGATTTCTTGTTGGAAAAGTGGGGTTGTGCTTAATCCAGCAATACCAAATGTGTAAATATAGCATGACAAATCAGGGTGTTCTTTCACTCAATGTATGATGTGTCTAAAATGAAAGAAGATGGAACACTGACATAATTTAGTCTCAAGTCCAAAGCCTCATTATCAGTGGTATCATATGGCACCTTGTACTATATAGTCCATATGGAAACAAAGATTGAAATCGAAAGATAACACCTTACCATTGCACAAACAGGAGACCATGGATTCAGGATTGCAGTTTGACCTTAATGAGCCTTTTAATAAAACTATAATTTAACACAATACAAATTAAATGACTGTCTTAAACAAACAAATGGCAATCTAACAAAATAAACACTGTGAGGGGGAATGACCCCCCTCATCACTGAATCTCAAGCTCTTTCTAGCAGCAACATTTTGGAACATGAACTGCTTTTGGTAGTCATTCGGGGGTTAGGCCATCTCCAGTGGCCACTTTGGGAGGTCAGCTCCCCATGATGTTACCACTGCAACACACCACTGTCACTCATCCACATTGTCATCAGTGACAAAGTGGGTCATATTTGGATTGCCTGGGAAAGGGCAAGAGCAAGACTCTGTGCAGGTCAAGCCCACTGAAAGACACTGGCATTTGGTAGCATGCGTTGCGGTTTCCGTCTTTACAGTATAGTAGTGGGTGATGTCTCTAACTTCTTTAGGTGCTGGTGTCTTCTGTAACATCACAGGTTCAATGCACCCACTTCTTTGAGCCTCCATCCCTGCAACTGGGTTCCAGAGAAGAGGTTTGACCAGGTGGCTGTGACGCCACACTGCTGTTTGGTACAAGGCTCTCAGCACTTGTTGGCCCAGTACTGGCGATGTAGGTGCTGACAAAGCTACATACAGGGATATTCTTGAGCAAAACCTGTAACACTGTGCGTGATTTGAGGCTAGGACGGAGGTTCACCTTCCAGCAGGACAATGACCCCAAACACACCTCAATCCAATAGAAAATCTGTAATCAGACTTAAAGATTGCTGTTCACAAGCGCAAACCATCCAACTTCAAGGAGCTGGAGCAGTTTTGCAAGGAGGAATGGGATGATGTAGATGTGGCAAGCTCATAGAGACTTATCCAAAGCGACTTAGAGCTGTGATTCCCGCAAAAGGTGGCTCTACAAAGTATTGACTTTAGGGGGGTGAATAGTTATGCACATTGACTTTTTCTGTTTTTTATTTCTAAAAAATAATTTTATGTATATTTTTCTCATTTCACTTCACCAACTTAGACTATTGTGTTTTGATTCATCACATAACATTCAGATAAAAAAAACAACATTGAACTAAAGCCTCTAATGTAACAAAATAGGTAAAAAGCCAAGGGGGGTGAATACTTTTGCAAGGCACTGTACATGCAATACACCTTGCCACAGTCACATTCTTGTCTAATTGTTGAATGTGAGGATACAGATGTAATAGTTTTGCTGTACTATATATTCGCAAAGGGATGTTTGTATCCTGGTGTTTATGCTGGGGGGGGGGCGGGGGAAGGGTTTGTTGTTTGTGGGGGTTCGGAGGGGGGGGGGGGGGGGGTTGGTTTTGGGGCAGGCCCCCCCCCGGGGGGGGGAACCACCAAGGGGGTTTGGAGAGGGGGGGGGGGGCCCCGGCCCCCCCAAAACCCAAAACCCATCTTTGTAAGTTACAGGCAATTACTAAATGTGGACTCTCTGGTAGCCTGGAAGAGGCTTTGCCTGTGGCAAGAAGGTATTCCCTCCTTCTGTATGGCCAAAAGAAAAAGTTGGATGGACATCCAACCTGGATGTGCTGAGGTACAGATTAGCATCTACCAGAGATTCGTCAGCAGCAAATCTAACCCCAACAGAAGATGCTTTCCAGCATGTCTTCATGCTTTCCAGCTTTCAGAATGTCTTGATACTTACTGGGTCACACTATGGGGTCGTGTACTATAACCCTCAAGTGGAATTATTCTTTGATAACAGGGCGTTTCCTTTTAAAGTAAATCCAACATCATGCAATTAGTCTCATATTTGACATTTTGACAGGCTTTTATTTTGAAACTACACATCAGAATGTCTTGATACTTAATGGGTCACACCAAAGGGGTACTATAACCCTCAAGTGGAAATAGTCTGTGATAACGGGCTTCCTTTTAAATTGAATCCAAAGTCATATGTTCTATTTGAGACTTTGACAGGCTTTTATTTTGAAACTATACATCAGAATGTCTTGATACTTACGGGGTCACACTATGGGGGTCGTGTACTATAACCCTCAAGTGGAATTATTCTTGGTAACAGGGCTTCCTTTTAAATTGAATCCAAAATCATATCTAATTTGTCTCATATTTCAGACTTTGAGGCGCGTTTTTTGAAACTGTACATCAGAATGTCTTGATACTTAATGGGTCACACCAAGGGGCGGTACTACAACCCTCAAGTGGAATTAGTCTGTGGTAACAGGGCGTTTTCCTTTTGAAGTGAATCCAAAATCATATCTAATTTGTCTCATATTTGACTTTGACAGGCTTTTATTTTGAAACTGTAAATCAGAATGTTCTGAAACATTGTAGATCACACCTTAAGAAGGTGTCCTCTCCATCTGATGTGAAATTGGTCTGTGGAAGCTAGGACTTTTATTTTTATAATTTTCTGAATGTATGGACAAAACAGCATATATATGAGTTTTGGGGGGCTTCTTTTTTTTTGGAAAGCAACACCAGAATGTCCTGAAACATTGTAGATCACACCTTGAGAAGGTGTCCTCTCCATCTGAGGTGAAATTGGTCTGTGGAAGCTAGGACTTTTATTTTTATAATTTTCTGAATGTGTAGACAAAACAGCATATATATGAGCTTTGGGGGGCTCTTATTTTGGAAAGCAACACCAGAATGTCCTGAAACATTGTAGATCACACCTTGAGAAGGTGTCCTCTCCATCTGAGGTGAAATTGGTCTGTGGAAGCTAGGACTTTTATTTTTATAATTTTCTGAATGTATGGACAAAACAGCTAATATATGAGTTTTGGGGGGCTCTTATTTTGGAAAACAACATCAGAATGTCCTGAAACATTGTAGATCACACCTTGAGAAGGTGTCCTCTCCATCTGATGTGAAATTGGTCTGTGGAAGCTAGGACTTTTATTTTTATGATTTTCTGAATGTATGGACAAAACAGCTAATATATGAGTTTTGGGGGCTCTTATTTTGGAAAACAACATCAGAATGTCCTGAAACATTGTAGTTGACACCTTGAGAAGGTGTCCTCTCCATCTGAGGTGAAATTGGTCTGTGGAAGCTAGGACTTTTATTTTTATAATTTTCTGAATGTGTAGACAAAACAGCGTATATATGAGTTTTGGGGGGGCTCTTATTTTGGAATTCAGCATATCATGCAATGACAGGTTGTGAGGTGTGCTAAAATCTTTCTTTCTCTCTTTCTGACAGACAGACAGACAGACAGACAGGCAGGCAGACAGAATAAATGAATGGGAAATTGCCTTCGTCGGAAAATTCCCTGTTTTTAGTTTTGACGGTCTCACCGTAATAGCAAGTGTATACGCGCACCGCGAAATATAGGGGTGGCTAGTTTGACCGCTCATTTTGAAGTGGAGGCTGGCTTGACTGCAGTTAAATACTGCAGTTTCCGAGCACTGTATTTTTTTTCTTTTCGAAAAACTTTATTATTAGTAGTAGTAAAGATACAATAACACAATAAATACAGTAACTTCATACATACATCAAATATTGACTTGTTCTTATACTTTACATTTTTATTATTCCATATCAAATGTTTATGGGGTGTGTTTATAAATAAGAAGCCACCATAAAAGAACCTACCTATGACAGTTAGATAACTGAAGAGGAAGATTATCGACATCAAAATTTAATAAATTTAGTAACTTTAGTAAGAATTCAATACCCCAAACTTTTTGAAAAATAAAGTTTGGTATGAAATTCCACAGTTTATCTTTATTTTTTATTCAATGTTTAATCCAGTTCACCTTGAAAATGATATTAGATGTATGGAGATCAAGAAGATTCATACCTCCTTGATTGTATTGATTACATGAAGTATTTTTATTTAAATAGTGAGGCTTAATTTTTCATATGAAATCGAATAATATAGAATCTATTTTCTTGATAAAATGTTTTGGAACATCTAAGACTAAGGCCAGATAAACCAATCTGGATAATCCTTCAGTTTTGGACAAAAGTACCCGAACTTTAAGTGATAAATCTCTTATGAGCCGTGTATCAAAGTTATTTTTAACTTTTGGAATGAAAGGTAGAAAATTTGAAGAATTACTGTATTTTACCCATATGATTTTACCACAGTCTGCGTGACCTTTTGATACGTTTGTCACATCTACCTTTCAAAATAAGGGGAAAACAAAATACTAAAAGCCATTAAACTAAATAATCTTAAGAATACAAACTTCAGGCCTACACCTAATGGCATGAAACCAGCCATGTATTTACAAATATTATTGAAATACACACTCCTACTTTTCTTTTTTTAAATGGGAACCACTACGTTACAGTTTTATTGCTTGTAATTTGGACCACTTACCAGGACCATGCTTTGCATTTTGCACTTCCATTCATTCTTTTTCTTTTGTGTCTTTTTTCATTGTATATTATTTTAGTATATACCTTTATGCATATAATTGAGCACCTTGAACACAGAAAAATCCTTCTGGATCAAAGTTATGTCTTATCTCATCTTATCTTGAATTGATTTCTTCACCCCTGAATGTGTTCCGTATTCTTCTCTAAAGAACTTGTTTTTCTAATTTCCCCCTTCATTTCCCTCCACCCACTTATTTCTCCTCTCTGTCCCTCTTTTGTCCCATTGGACATTTTGGTTGCCCAATATTTCTCTCTTTGTCTCCTTGTCCACCTCTCCAGTGGTCCCGTTAAGGTTACTCGCATCTGACCAGTCCATTTTTGCTTGTTTTACTCCCAATTAAGCACAGGATCTGGCCTCAGAAGGCCTCTGTGTGTGCGTGAGAAAGAGAGAGAGATAGAGATATTATGTGTGTGTGTGTGTGTGTGTGTGTGAAAAAAAAAAAAAAGAGAGGAGAAAAAAAAAAAAAAAAAAAGAGAGAGAGAGAGAGAGAGAGAGGGAAAGTGTGTGAAGAACTGATAGTTTTCTGCATGTGGGTGTTCTGTGAAGGCCATTTAGCTGGAGATGAAGTATCTGTTTCCAGTACTGCTAATGACATTATTACAGCAGGCGGCAGGCCCCATTATTAATAGTAAATGACAGAGCCTCTCTCCTAAAGGTCTTAATATTGATCCCCCTATCCTCAGACTAGTCTTAATGACGATGTACCTTCATGTCTTTCTCTACAAAAACCGTGATCAAGGCCAGACCCACATTTGTAACCTCTCAGTCACTTTAAGGAGACACAAGCCCACACTACAAATGAGACTTAAAAATTAAAAGAGGGAGGTTATATGAATTGCCAACCCTAATATTCCTTGTACCGTCCTCCTCCCACAGAGAGCAAATAATTCCTCATCTCCCATCACCTTGCACATCTATGCTGATGAGATAAATACTGATGGACGAGGAGGAACGTGTTTTTGTGTATGTGGTGTTTCCTGTTTTAACGGGATATATGGAGATGTTTGTCACTCTTGATTGCACTCTCCAGTTCAAGCTGTGCTCCTCACACAACAAGCAGGATGCATCTTAATGAGAATTAAAGCAACAGGCTGACTGAGAGCTGCAGAAGAAGCGAAGAGAGGATGGAGAAAGAGTCAAGGAATACAACTCTGGAGGAAGGAAAAAAGGCATGTATGGGCATAAACACTTTATCATCTGTTCTATAGAAATAAGTAACAATAATGGGGAGACAATATAGAGATATATGAAGGAGCCTTAGAGGCAACAGAGAGTAATAAGAAACTCATTGGTTTAGGGGTACAGCGGTCAATAACCTGAGGGGTTAAAACCAACAGCGGTGTGTTCCCGGTTAATACAAACATTAATAATTGTGGCTGTGACTGAGAGAAGGCTGCCTTCTGAGCATCATTTTCTCTTTTCCAATGCTTCATTTGGCTGCTATGGTCTGATAGTCTAATAAAGCCGGTCTGTATCACTACAGGGGCCTTTCGTGCTGCTAAATCCAAACCAAAATGAAATGAATTCAGCTCTACTGTACTGACCTGACTGCTCCTTTCTTTTCTTCATTGCATGTTAGGATGAACTATGAACATAAATATTACACACTCCCAGCACATAAAGTCAGTGAGAAGTGGCCATACCTCACATCCTAACAAGTCAGGTGGAAAACTACTTATAAGCTCTTAACAAAGCAGACATTTTGCTCTGACTTATTTCATTCTGACCGTCATCAGATACATTGTTCCAAATATTTTTATTATTATCATAGAAGGCTAAAAGCGTATAACATTACGTAAACAGCTAATCATAATAAAATGCATATCTGGATGTGACAATGCTGTACAACAGTCTGTACCAATGTCAACACTAAAATTGAAGCATTATAACATATCAGAATAGCATACCTAGATCCAGTGTGGGTTGTTAAACTGTGTTACACAACTACTTTTTTACTTAGCTGGTATCACCAGCATTTTGCATTTTCAACCAGTTTCTGCACATGTTTTGGTAGCAAGAGCCAATCTTATACATAATAAATAAGTAAAACAAGTAAAGGTTTAAAGGGTTGGGTCATCCAAATAAAAAAAAACACATTTTCTCATTTACTCCTAGTCAAAGCTAGCTATGCAGATAGCTGTGGCTTTATTGGCCAAGGTTTCAGATATCTGTCTTAGAGATTTCAGCCACCACAATGAAGATGACTAGTCTGTGGTGCTAACAGCATTGCAATTTTGCATTAAAAAGATTCAACAGCAACATGTTTTTTTTCTTCAGAAAGTGTCCCTGCTCCAGAGAAAACAATTTGGACAATTTTCATTGGAACTAATTTCCTAACAGAGAAAACCAGGAAAACCTTTTGGGATAACAAGTTCCAAGTTCACAAGTTCACAAACATAATTGTATTGACAACTGACGTGACATGACTGATATTTCAGAGTTTGATATTTCACTCTTTGGGCAAATCAAACCAACACTATTCCGCATGGATAGATATTAGTGTACCTCTAGAATGTTTATGATTTAAGTTGACCTACCGTTTAAGTGGAAATCTTAAACCATGCCTATGGCTTAAAAGAACAAGATTTAGTCATGATTTGCTGTTTAAGACACAAACAAACAAATAAACATAAACATGCATCCTTGCAGACAAGCAGTGGACTTGCTTTAGTTAGGGAAGACTCACTGAGTATTACATGATTAGACAGCTACTGTCCTCTACTGGTACGAAGCATCAGCTACAGTGATGAAATGATCCCGAATGCAAATGAAGCACTTAAACACATCAGCTGAGATTTCGTCCAGTAAAAGCTTGCTGCAGCAATGAATGTGGTTATATCAACAGTGCAATTCAGCTTCATATCTAAACAGTCCAGCAATTAAATCCTTATCTTTTTTTGAATTGATGCATTACCACTAAAGCACTTGTTATAGAGGGTAAATTCAGGTAACATCTATTATCTCTTCATTTTCCAAAAAGAAATTATAAAAACAAAGGTTGACATATTGATAAAAAGAAACAGATGAATTAGAGGATTTTGAAACAGTTGAGGTGTGAAAGTATAAAAAGAGCTTTAACTCAATACCGTGACATTGTCCCTCATGTTTTGTACATTCAGTGTATACAGTATAATACTGTGTACAGGACTTGGCTCCAATCCAGGATATTCAGCTCAGGAATTATGATGAGCCACTTTAGAAAGTCATAAATCGCAGAACATTGTTGCTAGCCATCCATCAGTTTTAGTTCTGCAGCTCCTGATGCCAGCTTTTATAATCCTTCTCATTCAGATATGAGGCCCACAGCAAAGCTATCAGATTAGCGCTGCTGGCTAATCTACACTATGTCAATGAAAACCATCCGCTGCCTTCTGTGCTGCCATGCCTGACGGAATAAGATATGATTCTATGAAACTGGGCTGGGGGACTCTTGTTTCAGCACAGACCTAGCTCCCTGTCCCTGAGGTGAGAGATGGTTGTGTTTCAGACTGAGGCCAGGAAGAGGAAACAAATTAAGTACAAATTTAAGTTACTTTACTTCTGTGCATCCATTTTCATTTCAGTTAATACTATACTATACTAGTCCACTACTGATATCTCTGATCATGTCATTTCACCAAAACAGCTGATATAATACTGAAATGTCACACAAAACACATCAACAACCTAATCATTTCTTACTGTTCACACAATAGGCATAATGCATGCGCGCACACGCACACACGCACACACACACACACACAAGCATCATAAATAATCATAAGAATATGGTGTTTTATCTCAGCCAGATGAACTGCTTTTTCATGGGGACATCCTACTTGTGTGAAATTACTCACACACTGCATCATATAGTCACATTGCCATGGAGATCCATTAGTAAAAGGTCTCTACTGTTATTATGAAAAAACCCTTAATGCTGTTGAAGCCAAAATCTCCAGTAGAAACTCATGATTGCAGGACATCACAATCAATCATAAGCCACTATTACTAAAAGTAGTAAATGTATCAGATATTTCACATCATCATGGTTGGTAGAAACTCTGATCCTATTATGAATGAAGGATAGCAAACATTTTGAGTCATGGCTTATACAGACAATCAGTACAGTATCTACATTTCACACATGCAGTAGCACAGTCTCAGATTGCCCCATGCAGTGGGTCCATGGTGAGAAGAATTACATTGACCTAATTCACTTAACTGGACCAGTTAGATATTTGGTCATTGGCTGGCTCAGCTCCGGGTTTGATCCTCTGAGCCGAGCTCCAGCAGCTTCTAGCCTCAATAAAATCATCCTCCGCCTCTGACAGAACTCATCTCTTGGTAAGTTATTAATACCAACAGAGCAGACAGGATGTTATGCACTGATTCTCCAAGCTTCTCATCAACAAAGTGACACGAGAGGAGCAGAAGGTTGCCTTCTCTCCCTCTGCTCCATCTGTCCCTCCATACTGTATCCACATTAAGAGGACTGGCAGGACTCGGACAGCCAAGTCAGAAAACTTGACAACCTTAAACAATTCTCAAAGGTCTACATTCTAGAAACATTAACATGCTAATTAAACACCAATTACGTCATGCTGCATTTACAGTGAATGTGAGAGTTGTGCTCACATTCACCACCAGCTAAACTCCTCCCATAAACAGCAGTTATTCAATCATAGCTTAACAACAGTAACTAGGCATGGAAGGCCAATCAAGTTTTGTACTTCTTCATGTTGAAGCTTTGTGCATGCAATATACTCGGTATGTCAAGAGTTTGGAGGATGGTCTATTTGTTAGCCTTTCCAAAACCAAAAAATATCAGTGTAAGAAATAGATTAAACTGCTAAATTTAGTCATACCTATACTTTAATAACCTACTTCCAAAGGCAAAGCGGGGCCTGTTATTAGCTAACTGCTTTATTTTGTAGGGTCACAGAAAAGAGAAATGGGAGCTTAGCCAATATATCAGAGTTTAAAGTAATTATAGAGGCTCTGTTCTGCACTTTATTTAGTTTAGGGAAGCGTATGCTCTGCCAACTCCCGCCAAAACCTGCTAGCAGTACATTTGCCGAACTAATCAATTATTCCTCCTCCTACAAATCCTTTCCCATGTAAAAAATTAAGTTTAAAAATATGAAGATTAAAGCATAAATCTGACCACTGATTGTCCAAGTATTTTTTTTCAATTGTAAGGATACAAACATTTCAAAGTTTATGTTAGAACAAATAACATTGTAATGACTTGCAGCTTTACCCTTAATCTAGCAATATAGTATAGTAGCCTATAGTTTAGCATTATATCATCTACACAGACACCACATGCATATCTAAACCTTTTTTCAGGGTTCTCATTTTAAAAAGAGTCTTTTGGAAGCATTAACAAGTCAACCGTTCTCAGCCAACTCCCATTACATTTACATTACATGTCATTTAGCTGACGCTTCTATCCAAAGCGACTTACGATTGCTACATATGTCAGAGGTCGCACGTCTCTGGAGCAACTAGGGGTTAAGTGTCTTGCTCAGGGATACATTGGTTGATGTATGAACCCAGATCTCCCACACCAAAGGCATGTGTCATATCCACTCCACCCCCCCCCCCACCCTCACCCCCCTCCGCCCAGACACTTTAGCTTTAGCATTAGCTTACTCTAGCTAGCTACAGCTGATAAAAACTGCTAGCAACAATCAGCCGACAACATCGATGGTCATTAGCAAGAAATAAGGCCTGCTTTTCTTTTCTTCTGACTGGAATCGGAGACATGTTGTTTAATAAATTACTATGAATTTTGAGTGGTGAATCTGCCGAGAATGAAAAACTTGACTGGTGTTGCCACAGTAACTAAGGGGGCCGGACATTGACTGTATAGACCCTTTGCACGTGACGTCACACTCTACTCCCGCGAATTATGAACGCCATGATGGACGGCGGAAGAGCTATTCTGTAGACGGACGGCAAGTCAAACGAGAACGTGTTCGCTGCTTATATACTGTGTATGGTTCACTGTTCTTGTTCTCACGAGTCACATATACAATCTGCAGAGTAATCCTCACCAACACAAGCATGTGTATGTATTGCCTTTCTGTTTTAAATGACTGATAAATAATAATAATAATAATAATAATAATAATAATAATAATAATAATAATAAAAAAACTTCATCACCCAGCTAGCTGCCGTGCTAACAGGTCCCACATAACTATCATCGGTTATTCACTGATCTACATATCCCAAAAAGTAAGCCGTTCCCTTGATCATTTAACTTAACACGCATACAAAAAATATTAGTTAAATTAAAGATGACATGGCACGGAAACTAGCTTCAAAAAGGCCAAACAACTGAATTTAGCTTTTGCGGACCTCCTACCCCGGTTAGCCGACCAGCTAGCTGTCGAAATATCCACCAGTCACCAGCGAATATAATCACAGATTAGACGATGACTAGATGTTACATTATGTGTGGTTAATACTAATCATAGACTCTCCATGATTTACTGCATGGATTAACGTGTGATGAATTATTTCCCAGAGCTGGGATGCGTTCAGGCATCCATTAGAGAGTTGCATTGGCTCAGCCAGTGAACAACGGTAGCCTACGTGCCTGTAGCTAGCTTGCCCTGCTAGCTGCTAGCCGTTAGCTGCTAACTGCCGTCCTGTGAGTGTATTCAGACAGGCTTCTGAGATAATCATCCCAATAACAATCCACGGTGGTGTGGCTATGTCCTCCAGAGGACAGGTCATGTCACGTATTGAAGTGTATTCCCCCCTAAAAAAAAAAAAAACAGTAGTGCGGTAGTAGCTGCTAGTTGTAGCAAGAAAAGGTAAACAGTAGTGTGCCGATCGGAGCGTAGTGTGTGAAGAGCAGATTTGTTTACAAGGGAAGAAGCTTTGAGTAACGTAACTATGGAGAATATAGCAGATATACAACACAGGGAAGAGCCTTTTGAGTTATATGGTCCTCCTTATTTATTCGAATCCGAGTATACAGACGAAAACCTTGCATCACAAGAGTTGAAAAGAACGAGACAGACAGAGGGGCAACAGGCAGATGAACTTGCTGCTCCAAGCGCAAGCTAAAGCTAGCCTTCAGTAACTGGAAGACATAGCCACACCACCACCGCTCCATGTATTGTTATTGGGATGATTATCACAGAAGCCTGGCTGACTACACTCACCGGACGGCAGCTAATGGCTAACGGCTAGCGGGGCAAGCTAGCTACCGGCAGGATCGAGACAGGGACCAGGGTAGGTGAATTTAAACAATGTCTGAAGAAGATTATAGTAGTATTATTATTATTACATTTTATTTAGTGTTATTTATTTGAAACTAATGAAACTTTCCGCTCGTCTAATACACTATTTAGCTTGTGCTTCCGGTGATTCTGCCGTCCGTCATGGCGTCGTCACGTGGTCGTGGTCACGTGTTTGCAAAGGGTCTATACAGTCAATGGGATGGACAAGAAGTTACAGTTTGAGAGAAAATGTTATATTTAATATTTTATACTTTATATTCATCTGCTGAATTCCTGTTTAGGTTAGCCTATTAGTAACTAGAGAGCTCCTTGGTCTGGCCTGCACTATATAGGCTATGGCCGAGAGCTGCTGCACAGTGTGACAGAGGTTGGCTGTGCTTCACTTTGATGTTAAAGGTCATGTTAACATTTGTGTTAACATGTTAACAATTTATGTTGTTTTTCCTCACAAAGCACCGCATGTTGTTCTCATAAACCCGAGTGGATGAAACGTCCTGGGGTCTTCCACCTCCACACTCTTCTTTGAGAGGAAAAAACACAATTTCAAACGGGTAATATCAGCAAGCAGTGACATGTTTCTGGCTTTAAGTATGCATATCTTATCCACAGCTCCAACCTTCAGGTTGGGAAAATAGCATTTTTGATATTCTTTTTATTGTTATGTAAATCAGAACAGCATTTGTTGTGGATCCAGCCTGGGATGATGGCTCTAATGTAATCTGAATGAACAAAATACAAGATTAAAAATAGCTGACATTAATATTATTTATATCACTGTAGTTGCACCATAGCTATTTATGACAAAAGATTAATGCCAATTAAAGGCAACTAAAAAGAGAGCTGGGTTATTTATAGGTGGATACATATTTAATTTTAATAAATATTGTTTTCCTTTTTTTTCAAAAATGGAGAATAAACAGGAAAAACTAACTGAAGCACTGAGAAGGAACTGACAGCCACAGTATCTCATAAACTGAAATCTGTAGCTATTTTGCTTAATTAAGGAGAACGAAAAGACAAAGACAAGGCTATCACTGTAATATTTGTCCATTGTGCAATAGTCATTATGACAAGTTGGCACATCATTTTAGAAATAAATACATTTATTTATTCTCTCTGTTTTCACAAAGTGTGTATTCTCACACCTTCACCATACCCTTCTCTTAAAACTCCACCTCTTTCTCACTTACACACACACACACACACACACACACACACACACACACACACACACACACACACACACACACACACACACACACACGCTTTCTTCACACTGCTCTCCTCTCTATCCTGTTCTAACACCTCTCAACGGTTATGATCTTCATGGCACTTTTAGAAATCTGCCTCACTGTGAGCCGAGCAGCCGTTTGCACTTGACTCCTTCTTGGTGCTGATGGGGAGATGAACACGGATGAGAGATGTTTATCAGATAATTACATACAGATGGACCCAGCTAGTAACTAATTTGCAAACATATGTTTTTTTAAATTACAAATGCATTGGACGTATTCTTATCAATCAAGTTAAAAAACAATCCTTTCAACAGAGTGTACATGTAAGATTATGTAATAATTGATTACACTTATTGTGGCCAAGGGCCTTCTTCACACCAGACATTTTGACTTGTTACTGTATAGTACTGTGGGAACCTTTTTTCCCCAAACACCCTTTGATTTTAAATTTGTTTCCAGTCTATAAAAGCGTAAGTGACCCTTGATCATTTTCTTTGGGCCCGACTGCAGTCCACAGTTGTTATATTGAAATGGTTTAAACTGTGATAGGTCAGTCCATCGTATATTCAGCTGATATTCCAATAGTGCCAACCCTATAGACTAACCTTCTATTTTTATTGTGAAGTTTGAAGAATAGCTTTGCTTAAGCAACACGCCTGTTGATTCCAGCTTGTTTCCATTATTGTGCACTTGTCTCAAAACAGGAACCTGCCCCTATTTAAAGGTCCAGTGTGTAACGTGTTCAGTTGTTTATTATCAAAATCTGTGCTGCCCGTTCACAAACTTGTCCTTTTTCATGAATATTTACCACCAATTCCAAGTATTCCTTTTGGCTTGAAATTTTACGTTTGCATTCATATGAACTGGGGTAGACGCTCCATAATCATGCGCCATCTTGAAATACGTTAGCCGGTAAGGGACACACAGGACATACTGCTCCGCCTTTCGCGTTTTCGCTGTCACTTGATAAACTCACAGGTGCTGCTAATGCTGCTAATGGGTATCGTAGCTTCCCGGCAAGTTTGAAGAAGGAAATATGGAGGACCACACGTTATCTTAATACATTCTGCGGAGAGTGGGTGGGACAAAAAAATCTACGTAGGCGGGGGTGAGATGAATGTTCAGACATAAGAGGCTGCTGTGGCTGGCATGCACGTATTCAAAATCCAAATTTGAGGAACAGGAGTCCTCTTCTTCGCCCAGAAAAAGAAAAAGGATATTGAAAAAAGCAAAAGACCGGCTTTTTGAAGTGTGAAGGCTAACATAGCTGTAATACGTAATTTGAACTGCGTGGTGCGAGGGAGTTGATTGCAATATACGATCTCAACGCTAGATGGGAGAAATTCCTACACATTTGACCTGGAAATCTACACACATTTTGATGCTAAGCTTCCAGTTTATCTAACTATAAATCCAGGACTCTCTGTGTTGGCGTATGTGTGTATATCTTTCAAAATGTGCAAAAGAAGTCACACGCAGCACGCTGTTGTACGAGTCTCTGTAGAGCAGCGTTGGCAGGGCAGTGTTGCCAACTTAGTGACAAATCTAACGACTTTCTGTAGAAGAGAGACGGCAGGTGACTGTGCAGCCGCAAGAGAGATGGGCCAGCGACTTGCATGGCAGCTCCGCCACCATCGGTGTATCTGAATGGGTGAATGAGCAGAAAATTGTAAAGAGCTTTGTCCGGTAAGGTAGAATGATGCTATATAAATGCAGCATATTTACCATTTACCATCGGATGAGTTGTTCTCGAGAACGCTTCAAACGGGCACGCCACCCGACGACGCTGCAAGCAGCAATACTGGCAACCAAGTGTTTTATAACTGCATTTTGTGTCACATGTTATTTCTGAGAATTTACAAAGTAAAGTTATGAAAAACAAATATATACTGGGAACCAAGCAATCGGCCCGTTCCGAACAGGCACAGGCTCCAAACGGGTACGGCACTAGTTTTACCAATGACTGATGATTTCTTCAATTCCCATTCAACTGTTACTAAGATGGATCTTTGTCTCTTTCTGTCAAATTGAAATGTCAGTCTGGTTGAACCATTGTACAGCATTTTGTTCTCCATGTACAAAACAAATCCTTCATACAAAATAGCATATTTGTAAAGAGGACTTTCTACAACCTAAAAGCATTAAAGATAATTCAAATATATAGAGTATTTCTCTCAGACACCTGACTGTACCCAATCAAGCATTTGGGGCGTGTATAGAGCACTGCACAAGATGTCTATGGACACTATTGGAAGGTGACTGGATGCACCCTCACAAAAAGTCACACCTGCATGTTGTGAAGTGCAAGAAAACTTGCTAACACAGGACTTGTGAAAACGATACCATGTGTTCATGGCTCAGTCTATATAACCATATATTGGGCTGAGAATGCAGTAGTACCACATAAAAAACAGTTTTTTTCCAGTAAAAGATGTAGTATATTATTCCAATATTTACAAAGCAGTGTCCCGTCCTATTTATGTGGATGTGGATGTTTTTTCCGAAATCTGTGATGAGTGCAAATGAAACATCTGTGAGAAGACGTCACAGCACAGTCAGGCAGTGAGCTCGCTCTGGTGGTCCATCAGGCCACGCTGTCACTGCTACTCCCTCAGGGACAGAAGGGGGGGTTCTACCTGACTGAAAATAGTCTGTTCAAATGTGTAAGTGTGTGTGCAGTCAGACATGATTGTGTACCCCAGACAGGACATCCATCTCTGATGTTGGCCGTGTGTGGCCTCTGAGGAGAGCGACCCGACTGCTTCTAGATGATACCTCAGCAGACCGCGAGTGTGTCAACAACTGTCTGGCAAGCTCACTGCCATTAATACACTCCACTGTCCACTGGATGGAAGTCAAATGGTAATATGACAGCAAGAGAGAGAGACAGAGACAAGAAATATAAAATATATAGTGAAGCTGTGCACAAAGAGTGCTCAAGGACGTTCTTAGCAAACATTCAGCTGGAGAACAGTGTGAGGTCGGTAGGTCAATAAACAGATGCATATTTAAATGGATAAGAGAGGGATGGAGGGAGAGAATAGAACCTGAGAAGTCTGAGATATGTGCACATTAGCATTTAACCCCTCACACATCAAAGGACAGTACGCCTACACTGTCAGCAGCTCTAACTCAATAATCAATCACATTGACGCAACCCACGGAAACACTGAGATTGAGAGTGAGCAGTCAGGCGAAGAGTGAAGACAATTTTTTGGGGGGGGGATTTTTGCTTTACTCAAGTCCCAGAAACAAGCCACTGTAATGCTCATTTCATGGCTGACAACGCAGCCCTTTTAGCCACTAATAAGGACTTAAACTGAACCTCAGAGGGTGTGATGATCACCATCTCCTCCGCTATTCCTTCAATCCAATGTTCTAGTCGTATAGAGACCCTGTCTGCTTTTACACTGGCTGACAGAAGCAGGTCACTCAGTCAACACTGTTGCCATAAATCCCCTGCTATGCTCAGAAACATTCAAACAAGCCTCCAGCCTCATGGGTCACAATAATCACACAAAACTTGTGAAATAACAAAACACTCAAAAGCTCCTCAATGCATGACTGGAAGAGACCTGCATCATTATTTTCCACTTCTGAACTCAGGAACATTACATTTCATAAAAAAAACATTTTTGATTGTGAAATGAGTGAGGTTGCATGTGAGTTAAAGCAAACCATGTTGACTACAGAGCTGATCAATATGAAAGCGATCTCAACAGTAATTAGGCTACACAGGTTTAATTTTTCATCAGTGGGTAATTAGCCTACACTACAATAACAGTGATAATGTGGACTGGCAGCCAACAGACTGTCTGCCTGCCTGTCTGTCTGTCTGTCTGTCTGTCTGTCTGTCTGTCTGTCTGTCTGTCTGTCTGGTCTGTCTTGTCTTGTCTTGTCTGTCTGTCTGCTGCTCAGACTGAACAGCAGCAAAGAGAAAAACATTTCATCCACGGCGCAGGCCTGTTTGGTGAAACCCTGTCCTCGACCAAAATAAAGAGAAATCCGCAGGCTGTGGCATGACGCCTAAACGGACACACCCCCTCCAGGCTGTGGCATCGGACCAGCGACACTGTGATAAACAAACGGCGGCTGCTCCCAGGCTGCCATATAAACAATTATAGTTACTGATCCTGGTGGACGGAACCCATCATTACGGCTCGTAATTAGCTACATGTCACCAACAAACAGGCCTAAGCATGGGTCCGTGCTTTGTCCACCTAAACACACGGCTTCTCCCTTTAGTGCAGACTGACAGATGACTGCACAAATGACATCTGAATCCAACCAGCCACACACATAAACACAGCGCACACACACACACACACTCCTCCCCGCCTCTAATATACGCACGGCGGTACGCTCCTATAGCTCCTCTCACGTTAATCGTATCTCACCTTGCTTGACACATTTGAGGCGGACTGGGTCTTTGCAGTGTTTAATCACGGCCAGAACGTCCCGGGTGGTGAGCCCGGCCACTGGCATGTTGTTGACCTCCAGCAGCAGCTCATCCTGGGCCAGTTTGCCGCTCTGGATCAGTCCTTTCCCCTGCTTCACCTCGCCAAAGTAGGGGAACTGGCCGATTTCCGCGCCCCCCTTCAGCTCGAACCCCAGCTCCCCTTCCTTCCCACGGGTTATCACCGCTTCGTGGACTTTGTTGGTCCAGTGGTTTTTCTTCTTGAGGCTCTTAGACATCGTTAGGGCGAGTTAATCACCGCGGGCTGGCCCATACAAAAGCCTCTTACCGTCTCATCCCTGCCTTTGTGCGACCGGCTGCAGCTTCACAGCGCCCGTGGCTCCATCATCACCGGTGCACGCCAGGCGCAGTGTCCGCTCGGCGAGCCGCGCAGTCGGGCAGAGGGCTGCAGTACAGCACGGCGGCGGATGCAATTATTATTACTGTGTCAGACACACAGACGCAAGAGAGAGATACTGGCGGATGACCCGGATGTGAAGCCTGAAGGAGGGGAGAGATGAATGGTTCTGATTCGGCGTAAAAGGATGGAGAGGAGGGAAAATAACAGGAGGCGCTTTTTTACTCTCACTAAACTGCCAGGGGCGCTTCCTCAGGCACACTGTGATCACACACAGGCGGTGAAATGTAGGAGGAACATCAGTGTAGGCTACATTATATACGAACCTCACCCTATAGGCTATCATTTACCTGCAACCATGGAAAAATAGCTTTAAGGCTGACTTTTTCCCCCCTTAAGTCCTGGCATGCAGCATTTATCAACATATCTAAGAAATTGTTTTTTTTAGAGAGCAGAAACTTTATGAGAGTATTATACTTTTCCAATAATATGTAATAATGCAATACAGATTTGTATGTGCCCAAATCTGAATTTTCAACAGGGCTAAATGGGCAACTGCCCTTGGGCCCCAGACTCGCAGGGAGCCCGAAGGCTCCAGGTTCAGTTTGTGGAAAATACTGTAAATTGATTGCAAGTTTGTTTGTTAATACTGCAGTGCACAGACAGCTTAGGTGCAATATAAAACTTCTGATTAAAAAGGTTAAAAAGGCTAGTTTATTTTATAATTATTATTTATTATTTCAGGTTTCATTGTGCTTACATGTTGCATTCTACTAAATAAATGTGTCGACAATACACATTAACTTTGGACTCCTGCAAGTAAATCAGACGTGCTTCATGCTCATCCACCACCCCAACCTCTTCACCCTTTATTTATGGCTCATTATAGGGCACATTGCTTTCTGCATTGGTACTAAACATTGGTATTAAATATAAATCATAATATGAATATTTAGGGATACTGGGCTACATAAAGAGTGGAGGAAATGGGGGGTCAATAGGGGGCCACAGCACATTTTTACCCTGGGGCCCTGTAGTGTGTTTAATCTGGCCCTGTATCTGCTTCCCTGCGTACTTTTACTACACAGTAGCACATGCAACACCAACAGCACTGTCAGTTCTGTTTCCAGATTTCCAGAACTCCTCTGTGGTCACAGATCACTGGTCTGTTATAATGTAAGACGGGAGTATCTCAATTCATCATCTCATTTCAATGTTTTATAGGTTTATTGAGCAATTAGTGAGTGAAGAAAGTACACTGACTCACTTTTTAACAATTGAAATGTGGAGAAAAAAATGCAACATCCAGCATCTGCACTTTCTGGTTATTGACTCTGTGTAGGTCTGTCACATTACATAATTGCTATGATGACATAAATCCAAGTCCATCGGAAAATGACAAATCCTTTTGTTGCCATTACTTTTTCATGGCTGCACAACTTTCCGAAGCGGGTGAAGTAAAGTTTCATTCAATATTTAACACATAAATCAAGAGCTGCTGAAATCTACTGAGGATGACAGTCCCTTTTACTGCCACTCTCTGCAGTGCCTGTGTGTGTGTGTGTGTGTGTGTGAGAGAGAGAGAGAGAGAGAGAGAGAGAGAGAGAGAGAGAGAGAGAAAGAGTTTTAAAGTACATGCATGTGCTTTTGCAATGTGAGTATCCTCCCTACAAAACAACATTACTGTACACAACCCCCTGTGCATTTGCAACCAGTAAATAATCCATGAAGAGCAGTGGATTCACTTTGACTGTCATTTTAGTGTCTTGGCATTTGGGTCATACTGTATACGCCCTGGTCACAGCAGATGCGTTTGACACTAATTCAAAGCAAATGATGATGCAGACTAGATGGTTATTAAAGACTAACCACCACAGCGGAGAAAGAGTACTGGTATAATAATCCAGAAAACTGTCTGGATTAACAAATTATACACCCAGAAGGGAAATTAATCCATGTTTTGCTTTGTTTGTGCCTCTGCTGGAGGATGTCAAAATTGCAGCTTCAAGAGGCCTGTAGTCTGGACTAAAATGTAGTTCAGAGTTGAGGAATTATGTACTATCACCAGCTCATTTAAATTACTGGTGTACTAAATCTGACTACTAAACTGAAATCAGATGATGCTTTCTTCAAATGGAATACAAATCTGATACCTTGTAGCTTTATTTTGTAACATAAACAGTATTTTTGTGTGTACAGGACGATACAATTATTGTCTTGTGCTCATCTATCTATATATGGATCAGAGTATTTCACTATTTTGGACCTTCCTTTGTGAATAGAAGTATGATAGAAGAACAAACAGAAAAGCCATCAGCTGTCAAAGCTTTGAGCAGGAGCGTCTAAATTTGGAGTCACTTCAAGCAACTCGATGCCACTCTGAGACTTTCTCTTGACAGAATACAGTACAGTGGTTATAGCTCTCAGTGTCTGTGGGGCCACACATGTGGCCTCAATATTAGGAGGAGGTGTGCTTACATGAGCTCCTTACAGCATTGTAATGAAGTCCTTTGGTCTGGGTGTCATTGTGATGTCTGTTGGCTTTGGGGAGAGAAAAAGCTTTGAAAACAGAGCATGCTTTATCTGTAAATTTTCCCTGAAAGATGCAACAACTCCATCAAATCTTTCACTTTCTGCCAGAATATTAATGATCCACATAAAACAGTTTTATTAGGTGTGATTGTGCATGCCAAAAGCATCTGTAGAGACTTCCTCTGACTGTCTGTGAATATATTTGTAACTCTGTCTGTGCACACTGGGTGGGGGGGGGGGATGAAGAATAAAGAAAATGATATTACTTTATATGATCATTATAGACAGAAAGTAATGAGCATCCTAAAGCAGACTGCCAACAACAGAAGGCAAAAATACAATAACACGAGGCAGTCTGCGCACTCAGAGGGGGAATTTCAATAGAGCTTATATGGATTTAGCTCGCTGTCTCCCTCATTGACTCTTCGTGCATTTGCTGTTAGGAAAGAAATGCACACTAAGTTGTTTTTATTGCTCGGCAAAGACAGAGGGGGGAGCGGGTCACCTTCACACAGACACTCATACACTTTCGACACAGTGACCCGACTCCTTCTGTCTATATCATCTTTTATTTAATCCATAGATGTGCCAGAGCTTAAAAAGAGAAAACAGACTGCAGACAAACATATCAACTATCATCTATGAGACAGTGACAATGTTTGGAAGACATTTTAAACTTTAAAAATGTAATTTAAAATGAAATAGATAGCACAGTGACAGCACTGAGAAACCCAGGGGTGTGCTGGACTGGAGCAGCAGTTAAAAATCAGTTTAAACATGCGCCCGCCCACACACACACACACACACACACACACACACACACACACACACACACACACACACACACACACACACACACACACACAAATGCAACACATAGAGAAAAAGTTAATTAGATTGAATGGCTTTAGGGAATTGGCAACTCAATCACGTTGGCTTTCTCTCCAAGCTCACAATGAGATATAATTATGTAGTGAAACTTGTGATGGCAAAGTACACCTGTAAAAAGTCGAGACTGACTCCGAAACGCACAGACTTCCTCACCAGAGCCTGACTGAAAAATAAGCTAATATTATCTTATCACATAAATATATCTATATCAGCGTTAATGTGTCGGCCGATAAGTGACAAGAAATTAAAGTACAGAAATGCAGAAGTTTATTTTTTGACTGTTAGCTAAAATGTGCTTGGTAGATATTTTGGTCACAAGTCTTTACAGCTCATTATACTGCTTGAAGTAACCAAATGAATCAGTAAATGCAGGTTTAAAGGAATAGTTAGACTTTTTGGAAAATATGTTTATTCGCTTTCTTGCTGAGTTAGATACAATTCGAAGATTGATTTCACTCTCATGCGTGTACGCAAATATAAAGTTCCCGCCAGCAGACGATTAGCTTATCTTAGCACGAACAATGGAAACAGAGGAAACCAGCCAGCCTGACCTTTGTCTATTGATAACTATATCCACCGAACAACACTTCTAAAGCTGGCCAATTAACCTGTTCATCTTGTTTGTTTAATCCAAACAAAACCCAAACTGAAAAAATATTAGCTTTCAAAGTGTTGGTAGGCAGAGTCTATTACCTTTAGACAAAGCCAGGCAAGCTGTTACACCCTGTTTGCAGTCTTTGTGCTAAGCTAAGCTAACCAGCTGCAGGCAGTAGCTCCATATTGGTCCACAGTCCGACATGCCGCCACTCCAACATGCTTCTATTCAGACATGCCGCTATTCCGACATGCTGCTATTCCCTAACCCTAACCCATAACCCTAACCCTAATGGAAACAAAAATTGTCGGAGTGGTGGGACATTTGAAAACAATGTAAGTGCCGCCACTCCGACAATTAGACGTCAACGTTGGAGTGGGGTATGTCGGAATGGATGGCGGAACCCCTCCACATTTACTGTACAGACATGGTGGTATCAATCTTCTAATCTAGCTCGCAGCAAGAGAACACTCCCAAACATCAACATCGGCCTCATAAATCCAGTGCAGTCGTAGTATTCAGTCAGGCTATTCTCCTCGCCTACATGGGGACACATTATTGTTGTACAAAAACGTAACTCAACACATAACTTATAAATTCTATCTTTTCTAGCCTTCTTAGATGTTAACCCTTTTAAGTGGCAAATATGGAGTCTAATAATCTTCTGATCAAAGAAATGAGCATATTACACATACTTTTCAAAGAGCTTCTTTAGACAAGAGGATTAGATTCCTTTTGCTTTGACCCCACGGTCAGCTGCAGTCTGCAATAATGTGCAGTTTGATTACAATCATTAGCATCATCATCCTCTTCTCTCTCCTCAACTACACCTTCGTTTTGAAGAAGCTTCATATCCACACTATTTGATCTCCCCGGGAGGGCTTTAGGGATTAGCTAAATGACTTTGCAGTTAGCTTTAAATCACACAATGCCTACCCAAAATAGTGTCCTCTCAGCTAATGCCTAATCATTGTGCTTGAGCAGTGATGGCTTAGCTAAATCTGCAAGACAGGAGTCAGCCTTGGCACTGCTGTGACCCATTTGTAGTAGGCTATGTTAGTTGCCATCATCTTGGTGAGTTTATGAAATATGAAAAAAAAAAATTAAAAAAAAATGACTGGAACAGGACAGTTGTTCTGTTAATCCTATCACTATCTGTAATTCCTTTAACGGTTGTTCACGTCATGGATACTGGAATGGATTCTGGGCCACAACAGTTTGGAAGAAAATCACTCTCTCATTCTAGTTCAGGATTAATTAGTCCTTATCTTGGGGAGTTTCCAATGGAGATTTTATAAAGAAGACTATGTCAGGAACAATCTGCGCTAATTATATTAAAACTGGTGATTAGATTTTCCTCAGTTGTCTCCTTTATAACCATCAAGCAGCCATCAGACATGGTCATTACATGCACACAATTGCATACACAACGTGACCCCTAGAGGGAACTATTTACTGTTGAACCGTACTGGCAGATGACGTTATATCCTGCACTGTCCACTGTCAGATTTCAGTTCGTTTGAGGATAAATATTAGTCCCTCTCCACTAAAAAATGTTTAACCTTTACTGTATGCAGAATGATTTTATGTGCAGAGTTTTAGACTAGAATGCTGTTTTCATATTAATCTGCTGAAGGAGTAATGTTTGTCATTGCTCACCTTAAATCTAAATTTGTAGCCTACAAAGGAGATGATTTTGTGACATTATAACTAGTTTGGGAACCACTTATGGTCCAAAATGCAACAAAAACATGATTTGAAACTTGCAGGGCACTTACACTTACACAGGAGACATCTTGTGACCAGCAGTCAAACCTCTGAAATAAAACATATTTGCATATTCATAGATTCTGAACTTAGCAGAGACAAGGAGTGTCTTTTTCTTTTAAAGAATATTTAAGTAGTTTATTGAACTTATTTGCCTAAAGAGCATATAAATCAGAACAGGGTATTTTTGTATGTCTTTGGGGGACCTTTAAAGGTCCTATGTTATGCTAATTTGCAGGTTCACACTTGTATTTAACCAAAAAAGACAAGGAAATCTTTCAGCACTTTACCAAAAACAAAGACAGAGGCCTTAAAGGTCCCATGACATGGTGCTCTGTGGATGCTTTTATATAGGCCTCAGTGGATCCCTAATACTGTATCTGAAGTCTCTTTCCCATAATTCAGCCTTGGTGCAGAATTACAGCCACTAGAGCCAGTCCCACAATGAGCTTTACTTAGGATGTACCATTTCTGTGTCTTGACAGAGAGCCTTGACCAACTGCCCCTTTGCTCGTTTGAAAGCCATGATGTCTCTCTCTCATGGGCGGGCCAAATTCTCTGTGCGGGCAAAGCAGAGAAAGGGGAGGTAACCTTGCTCCTTATGACCTCATAAGGAGCAAGATTCCAGATCGGCCCATCTGAGCTTTCATTTTCTCAAAGGCAGAGCAGGATACCCAGGACTCGGTTTACACCTCTCGCCATTTCTAGCCACTGGGGGACCATAGGCAGGCTGGAAGAATGCATATTAATGTTAAAAAACCTCATAAAGTGACATTTTCATGCCATGGGACCTTTAAGCAAAGCTGCTTTCTGTACCCATACTGTGAAATTGACCATATCTGAATCAGAGTAGAGCACCATCAATTTATCAAAACACCAAAAATAGTATATTAACTTCATAAAATGTCTGCTCTATGATAATCACTTATTATAAAGTTATGAGACGGTCAATTACTTAAGTTTTCACAAATGATTGAGGAAGTTGTTGGAGGACTGCAACTATCGATTAACCTGACAACCATTTTCTCTTTTAGTGGTTTTTGTCTATCAAAAACATGTTTGTGAAAAATGTCTAATAGCCCAGAGCCGAATGCGATGTCCAACCAACAGTTTATAACCCAAAAATACCAAATTAACAAAACCCCCACTAATTCTCACATTGAAGGCTGGAGCCAGTATATGTCTGACATTGATGTATATTCGATATTCATTGGGTTTGAAAATAGTTAGCATTTAATTAAATAGCTCATTGACACAAAATGTATTGACTTATCGTTTCAGCCCTACTTCTGTGTTATTTTTGTGTGTAGTCTCTGATAAACATTAATGTTGCTCCACCAGTCAAATAATTTCCCCTGAGAAAAAACAAATATTCACACACAAAAAAAAAGACAGGAGAAATAAGTGTTTGTTGCATAAGTTGCCATGGTTTTACCAGAGCAGCTCTTTTATTAGCAAAATCATGGAGATTAGTCCACTAATGTGCCCATCCAATGGAAACAGAGGGTTGGGGGTCTAGGGGGGATATGTAACTTGAAACCATCACACATCATGATCAATAACAGTGCAGCCAGCCACGTCTCCATCTGTCTATGCACTGAACACAGATCTAAATATGGTCCTACTGTCTGCTACAAGGCCGCCATTGGCATCCTCTTTTCAAAGCTTCTTTGCTTTATGATTCAATCAGGAATGTTACAGTTTGTAGCAGCGCACTAACAATGTGCACTTGTTTATTACAGAGAGTAGCTTCTTTTTGGTCGCTTAGAAAAATAAAACTTTGAAAGAGGATGACAAGTAGAGGAATAAAGTCCCTTTGTTTTATATTGTGCATACATTCACACACACAGAAACACACTCACTGGCTTTTACCCCCCAATAAAGTTTTTTTGTTTTTTTTATTTTTTAAAAAAAAAAAAAAAAAAAAAAAAAAAAAAAATCAATATAAAAAAAAAAAAAACACCCCCCCCCCACCAAAAGAAAGTTAAACGTTTTGGAGGTAAAGGGGAAGGGGTAGGGGGGTGTTGGTTTTTTTTTTTTTTCAAAAAAAAAAAAAAAAAAAAAAAATTTTAAAAAAATAGATATATGGACTGGATCAGGTGCTTGGAGAAGCGCGTTCATGGTAACATCTACATACATCTATATCTAACTGAACAAAAAGAAAACACTGCAACTAACGCATGCAAGGCACAAGGACCTACAAACAAAAGACAAAAAGTGTTCATTCATGGACAAAAACAATGTCAAGGCCCCCCTTTTTATATAAAATTTTAAAACAACGATAATAAAAGGTAAAACAAGCACATTTTAAAAACTGTGAAAAATCCCCAGCCATAGACCGTTGTACAAATATTTTACACAAAAGGTTTTTTCTACACACCGTCTTTAAAACTTTTAGAGATGAACATAAGTTAATAAGAGGTTAAAAGTGACATTCTCAGCAGGGTCCATGAAGTCCCCTCCAGTCAAAGTCCCCTTGAATAAAGTCACTCGTTAAGCCGGCCACCAGGCTGCCTGAACAGAAAGAAGAACACAAGGACACTGGGATTAGAGGAGAAAAATGTGGCAGACCACAGTATGGGCCCAGCTCGTCCTTGAAGCAGCAGGCGTTACCTTCAGAAAAGCCCACAGTCCTTCAGGTTGTTCTTGATGATGACGTCGGTGACGGCATCAAACACAAACTGCACGTTCTTGGTGTCGGTGGCACAGGTGAAGTGGGTGTAGATCTCCTTGGTGTCCTTTCTCTTGTTCAGGTCCTCAAACTGACACTGAATGTACGCTGCTGCCTCCTCGTAGGTGTTGGAGCCTGAAGTGGGGGCGGACAAACGCGTCACAATTAGGAGAGAAAAAGCGTCACAACAGTGTCACAACAGAGAGTTTTATCAAATTAAAATTAAGACCTTTTCAGTGTCAAATCAATGAAATTGTCCACTAGGTATGGACTGATATGGGAAGTGTATGTCTGAAATACAGGGCTTTCCACAAGGATATGGAGTAGCCAGCCAGTGGGAAAAAGAATTATTGTAAAGTAGAATTAGGCTTCTTGTGCGATTTTAGCCCCAAGTGTGTAAATAGCTTTTACTATTTAAAACCACCCCTATTACTGACTTTTTAAAATTATTTATTTATTTTAAAAGGGGGTTCCATGTCTTATCTAGCCTATGTATTGGTTTTAAAATAAAACTATGCAAAAATTAACTCTAAACGTGTAAATGTGCAATATTCATTGGTGAACCTGACAAGGACACACTGCTCTAAACATAAAGCAGCCCACACAGTTCAAGAGCAGAACAGTGAGGAGAATAAAGAAACATCTTTGTCTCATCTGTAGAGACTGCCACACCTCTGAGTTGCAACAAGGGGCCGACAGACAGATTGGTGGAAAAAAATGGATGACTGAATGTAAGAGTATTTTCTGGACCTCGGTTCAGTCTAAAAAGCAAACATCATTCAAACAGTTTTAAAACCCCTATGTATGTGTTTACATAGCATTATTAAAAATATTATGACGACAATAAAATATTTTAAACTACATTTTGCCTTCAACTTGTTGTCAGGCTCCCTGAGTCCAACCCAATAGGGCCTTTAAGACCTGTAAAGCAGAATTCATAATTTAAATTACCTCGTTTCATTCCTAAAAACTTTCAAGAGTTTGTAATACATCTTTTTTAAGATTTAAGGACCTGCAGACAGCCTTACTAATAAGCCAAATGCGGTCACTTAAAAACTCAAATATACTTGGCTGGCCTTAATGGTTTATGTGCGACACTAACGTACAAAGTACAGTATTTGCATGTACAACACACCTGCTCTGCATATGAGTGTTTCTGTACGTGCGTCTCTCACTCACCTGCATATTCTGGGTAGCAGATTGTGAGCGGGCTCTTTTTGATCTTTTCCTCAAACAGGTCTTTCTTGTTGAGGAAGAGGATGATGGAGGTGTCTGTGAACCACTTGTTGTTGCAGATGGAGTCAAACAGCTTCATGCTCTCATGCATTCGATTCTGGATGAGAGGCGAGACAGACAACGGTAACCAAAAAAGGGACAACAAATTAATTAGGGTGCGTCAAGGTCAGAAGGGTCTTACCATCTCCTCATCCTCAGCCAGCACCAGGTCATAGTCACTCAGAGCCACACAGAAGATGATGGCGGTGACTCCCTCAAAACAATGGATCCACTTCTTCCTCTCTGATCTCTGTCCGCCCACATCAAACATTCTGCAGAAAGATCATAGATACACGCTGTTAAAGAATACACCACGCAAACAAATATTAACTCATCAAGACGCCTCTCAACTTTGACCCTTCACCCTGTCAGTCATTCATAATAATTCCATATTTCCGTGTAGCCATGGTGTATTATTACCACTTCTACTGTCACTTTACTGAGGTGTAGGCCACTTTATTACAATAATACACCAACTCTATGATCTTCTCCAGTGTCAGTAATTGACTCGTTTTTAGTAAGGTGAAAAAAACTACAAGATAGAGCTTACTTACTGAAGTGACATTCAGTGAAGTGACACAAACAGCTGTGTCCATCTCATCCACGCTTAGACATTTTTCTGATGTTATTTTTCACGACTGTAGTGACTTAGCTGTGCAGGAAAAAAGTCATCAATCCTGATCCTGCTCACTGATTTGTCTAATGTTTCTCCAACCCACGGCAAAAGCCGTCAATGAGCACAACACCAAACCTTTTTGAAATCGCTGAACAAATCTGAGATGTGTGCAGCGATTCAGAGATCAAGAACCAGAAGAGAGCACCACTAGTCATCCTGTAAATACAGTTAGGTGACTGGACAAACCGTGGTGGTTGCACTCACTTGAAGTGCAGGTCCTTGAAAGTGAAATGTGTTTCCACAATACCAGTAGTTTTGACTCTGGTCCGCAGCACATCCTGTTGGGTGGGCACATAAGCACTGTGGGATATCCTGTCCAAGTCGTTTAGGTAGCTTTGGGAAGAGAAAAGAAAGACAGAAAGATAAAAAAAACATAAGAGATGTTTGCAGTTTAAGAATTGAGAATGCAAGTTATTCGTCAAAGTGCAGTCACTAGTTCCTGTATATGTGTACAAGTGCAGCCAACTCACTAAGCAGCAGAGTCGTTGAGCTGGTACTCTCGGGAGCGGCTGAAGCAGGCCTGAACGCCTCCGTCCTTCCACAGCCGCTGGATGACCCCGGCTAGTTCCACTGTCATGAAGCCCTCTTCTGCTGAACCGGCCAGGACGAACAGCTGCCGTGCATCATCCTGAAGAGACAAAGTCCATCCAATTAAAGTCATAATCCATTATTTCTTTATATAAATGTAACACAGCTTTGCTAGGAAAGTGTTTACGGTGCATTTAATGTCAAAAGAAATGGATTTAGTAGTAATCCTAACTGACTGAATTTGGATGAAATAAAGGTCTTTTTATTCATTTATAAAATCACAGTAAGAGTTCTGCTGACAAACATGCCTGTTTGGAAGTGATAATTACAAACGACAAACAATATTTTTAGCCATGACCGTGCAAAAAATTTGGTGTCAAAAGCTACGCAGCATCTTAGGCAGGTCAGTGGCCAAAAAAAGTAATATCTGTAAAAGCATAAAATCAAAAAAAAAATATTGGTCACAATGACAGAGCCAGGCCAGTCACGCTGAAGCAAAGACTAACCCTCTTGTTATACCAGGGAAAAAAACAAATGAGTACAAAATCAAACAGGAGTCTGTTAAAGTGATGGTTCGGAGTAATTTCACCCTCGGTTCCTTTGCACCATGACCTCGAGCCAAACACCCCCCCCCCAGAAGCTTTTTTTCCCTTGGTCTAACATTGGTCGAGTTAGCGCTATCAGCCGAATGGCTTAGTGCAGGCGCTAATGGAACCAAAGGTGTATCTCGTAAATTACCCCACTAATAATGCCCGGAATGGTACCAAACTTCTACAGTAGTACAAATAGGTTATGCACTCATAAAACAAGGCATTGGAAAGTTTGTAAGTACACCAGGAGTTTATTTAAATAACACTTGCCTGATTACTTATACTCTCTGCTGCTACCGCTACATCGATTTCACTTCCATGATTTGGGAAAAAACAGTAAAAGTCCTCTGCAAAACTCACAAGTGTAAGGGAAAAGCTAGAGAATTCAACACTCCATAGAAAGGTGTTGATAACTGGATGATATTTGAAATACTTTTTAAGTGTTGACCTGAAACACTTTGCACCTGGCTCGAGGTCATGGGGCAAAGGAACCTAGGGTGAGATTACTCCGAACCATCCCTTTAAGCAAAAAAACTAAAATATAAATACCCAACAATCTGCTGTATTTATTTACAACATGTGGTAATAATATACCTTTTACACAAAATACCAAACCAATGAGCACAAAGTCTCCAAAAATCAAGGAAAGCAGAAATGTTGCTGATTATTACTGTAAAACTTATTAACCTAAGGACAGTTCTCATGTCAGTAAGCCTCTGCTTTAATAGTGTTATAAATGGGATACAGAACCCCCTACCAGCTCTATCTGACCTGCTGCAGAGGGGGAAGTGAGAAGAAAATTGCCCAGTAGGGAAGGGTGACATATGACTAACAAGTTGTTGCCCTCATAGCACTGAGCTATATATTTGCACAGAAATACAAGCCATAATATCCCAAATACAGTGTAAATGTCAGCTTTGTTTTCCTTCACTTACCGCTCGGGCTGGATCAGCAAAGTCGATCTTGAGGCGTCCCATAGCTCTGATGATGGCAATGATGGACTGGATGGTGTTGCTGTAGACCACGGCCTTGTACTGCTTACACTCCTCCTCTGAGTAGCCCGCTTCATGGATGATCCTGGCACACAAAGAGAGGACATTAGCACATTTTCATGGATTTGTTCATAAAATAGATTAGGATTATGATCGACTGGCAGAATTCGCTGAGAATGGCAGATTATGGATTGTGTTTTAAGACAAGTTATACAGTTACTATGTTTAGGTTTTGGAAATTGAGTTTACAGTCTTAAAGAAAAAAAAAAAAAAAAAAAAAAAAAAAAAAGAAGGGAGGTGTTATGTTCACACCATTTACTATCAATCCGGGACGTTTTGGGAGCGAATGGTGGGGATTGCTGTGAACAAAGCACAAATTGCGATACACAGCAAGAGCAAACTACGTTTAACCACGTATCCAGCTAACTTAAATAGCTCACGTTATTGTATTGTGTGAACAGTCAACTTTATTTATTGTAAGGATGCACCGAATATTCGGCCACCGAACATTTTCGGCCGAAAATGCCCAAAAGGGCATTTTCGTTTTTCGGCCAAAATACTTTTATCACCGAAACAATACGGCCGAAAATGTTATGATGAAGCAAACAGAAACCGCGACCTGCACGTGTGTCAGTACCCGATCCACCTGCAAAGCGTCTCCTAAGCAAAGCGGTTGAGACGGACCACGGAGTGAAAACAATGAAAAGTACGCTCTTAGAGTCTGTCAGCACACGTTTCAGTGAGATCTATTCGGATCCTCTGCACTTCATCGCGACTGTACTTGATCCGCGTTATAAAGACCATTACTTGGATGCGGAAATAAAGCAGGGCGCACGAGAAATTATCCAGGCCGCGATGGATGCGGAGAACCCGCGTGGAGGAGATCAGAGCGCAGAAAAAAAGACTTGTCTCTCTGCACCAGATGAGGGGCATGCACCCTCGTTGTCTGATATGTTCAGTGAAATCCTGCAAGAAAGTGCCTCAAATAATAATAATAAAAAAAATAATAATAATAATAATAATAATAATAATAATAATAATAAGTAAGCTATTCTGTTCTTAGGTTACTATAGACTGTATGTGACTATCAGATTGTAGCCATATTTCTGCTAGATTTTTTTTTATTAAACTTTAATATTAATTTATACAATTGCAATGTCTTCATTTTAGTAAAGTTAGTACACAGTCATAGCCATAAATGCAATGGTACTAATAATTGGCATAATTTCTAACGGTGTTTCGGTTTTCGGTCTTGGTTTCCTCTTTTTCAGTTTCGGCTAGGGCTGGGCGATAAAACGATAACGATATGTATCGCGATAGACGCGTAATCAATATCAATAGAAAATGCGTTCGATAAAATGTTCGATAACTTGTTTTTCTTCTTCGGAAGAAACCAGAAGTTGCAAAGCAAGTTTGGTTGCATGAACAAAGGCACTCACTCTCTGGTAACCTAGCAACGTAGGGAGTGACACTCTAACAGCCAATCATGTAACAGTATCAAGTTTTGGTGCTACACCGCACAAGCAGCAGATCGCCATGGAGAGGTACTCTGCATCAGCGCCTTACTAAACGCTACAAAGAAATAACGGAGGCAGACGTGCTGAGCACTGTCCAGAAGCCAGGTTACCAACCTAGCACTAAACCTGCAGAAAATAGTTCTTCTCAGGTTTCAGGTTTCTCTATGTTTAGTTTTAACACTTTGCACCATTTTATTACACCTTATTAAGCAATTCTTACTTATTCTTTCTTCACTGTGATTTTAGACTTATGTTTACATTTTAATTATTTGAGTGATTTCCATGGTTGTGTTGACATTTCTGCTTTTATAACTGAGGGGATTATAATCAGAGGAAGGTTAAGTTTAAAATAATGTTTAAATTTAATATATTTTTCTCCTGGTCCTTATTTTAAATAGGTCATAAAAAATATCAATAATTATCGATATCGACCGATATGAAACACTTATATCGTGATACAGTTTTCAGCCATATCGCCCAGCCCTAGTTTCAGCCAAGAATTTTCATTTCGGTGCATCCCTAATTTATTGTATGTGGCGTTTTCTTTTGCGGCATGCAAATGTTCCTTCCCAAGACTATTTTGCAGAGCCACCGCGCTGCATCCAGAGCGCAGTGGAAGACATTTGTAATTTGGTTTAAAGAAATGCAAACGATCCAGAACTACTTCTTTTTTCCCTATTCTAGAATGTATCTCTGGTGTAGCCAGACCTTACTCCACAGCGCTGTGGAGATAGGTCTGGCAATGCGTGAGTAGCTGATTACTAACAATCACAGCTGGGTCAGGTAATCTGGCGCAGATAGCAGATATAGCAAAGTGTGTCGTTTGCTCTCTTTGCGGTCTGAGGTCAGTCCAAGGGACTGAAACACTGGTGTGTGCTGCTGTAAATTATTCCCTGAACAAACAATACTTGGTGTTGTTAAATGTTAGAGGTTGACCCTCCACACTTACTTCATCTGTTTAACAATTGTGCTTTTTCCAGACTCTCCAGCACCTGAAACAGAGAACAGACGGCACAGAAAATTAAATTATAGTTGATACGGGTTAATGATAATTTTAATTACTTAACATATAAATCACAGACAAGTAGGTACAGTATTTAAAATACCCCCCAAACGTCATCACAAGTTCACTGCTGACAAGTGTGACATAAACACACTGCATGCATACACAGCTTTTTTTTGCTTGTTGAATTAAGGGTTTGCTCCGACATGAAGCCTCATTTATCTGTGTGGTTTCATACCTGAAGGGATCATTACTCACGCCAAGGAGGTCATGTTTTCTGTCAGCAGGATTACGGAAAACCTACTGACCCGATTTTCATTAACTTGGTGGAAGGCTATAGCATGGGCCAAGAAAGGAACCCATTGAATTTTGGAGCGGATCCGAATCACGGCGCATACACAAACTATTTTCTATTTTTCATAATCAGAAAAATGTGATCCCGACTGGTAAAAATTCACACCGCATTAATTACATCGTGAGATAGGACATGCGCCTTGGCGGAGGTCTGTGCTCTCCGAGTGCCCTTCAAGTTTTGGTTAAAGTTTGTGTCTGTTGTCAAGGCCTCTCCTGACATGCGTTTATGCAAATTGTGACTTATAAACTAAATACAGCAATTCACATTTTGAGTCACTGTGCAGTCCTAAAGGTCAAAACACAACAATAAGCTGCTAAATTAATTGGATATAATGGCAGCTTATATCCCACACCCAAAACAAAAAAAGACAAATCACTGTCAAATACATGTTTGTTAACTTTAACCTGCAACACATCAGAGGCTACACGTTCAAGTTGAAGAAGCGTCTAAGGCACAGTTTAGCCAGGTAACAGTGTAATTGGATTAATCAACTGGATCCTCAGTCAATGAGATTATACACAGCTTAAACATCCCTGGGTTAGAAGCTCACGCTGCATCAGACGGGCGGGCTGAACTCAGTGCTGTCAGATGCATCTTCTCATATGACCCATATGATTTACATGAGACCAATGTACAACACTACGCAAGTATAATGTCATCACAGCCTTAGAAAGGTCTGAGATAAGAAATACAAGAAACATACAATGGTGCAAATGTGTGATCCATTTGAATGAGCCAAAGAAGTGTAGCACAGTTCCCCAGCTCCCTCTGAGATACAGCCGTGTTTTCAGCTGAGTACACAACATTTTAATTACCTTACCTCTGCAGGGACTCTCAGCTCCCTGGTGAGGAAAACTGTTCACCAGTTTATCGTCCCATATGATAAGCAGCCACACACCACAGACACAGAGCTACTGCAAACACACTTAAATTTAATATCCAAACACACCCTCACACCTTACTGAGCTGCTGAAATTGAAGGGCTTAATGGATGGAAATTATGGCAAAAAGTGGAAGAAGTGAAATGGTTCCAAGTTTGTCACAGTGATAGGATGAAAGGGCTACACTGGACCAGGGAACACACATTCCCCTCAGGGCATATGGGATGCAAATATCTCCCCAGCAAACAATAAACACTTCATGAAAATGACACTACACACTAGGGATAGGGGGGAAATAACGACACGGCAATATATCGTTGTCCTTCTTCGTACAGTACGAGGATCGATAGGCTTGCGCCAAATATCGATATTTCAATTAATAAAATAAGGTGCCCTAAATTGATTTCCATGCACCCAGCGTCGCTACTTCATGGCTTCTCAAGGTGGTGCTCAACACATGAATGAAGGAAACTTGAACATAAGTTAACTAGCCGAAGAGGTTTTCAATGGGATGGCGGACAACAGAATGAGGAAAATAACAGATGCAATAAGCATTTAAGGTAAAGCTGCAAATCTCTGTCTTGCTCAGAAACACTCATATAAAAGACTTCCAACAAATGTGAAATACATCCATGTGTTTAAATACATATGGCAATTGCCATCAGACAAAAAAAAAATCCACAAACCAATCCCAGACATCTAATGCATGTGTTTGAGTGAATCGTGACAGGGGGGAAAAACACAACCATAAAAATTCAAATAAGGTCCATCTCAAATTACGCACAAACATACAAGAACCGACTGCTGGAGTTGCATCATTGTAAATTGTCTGTGATTGTGGTGAAATCACATGTCTGAAAACAGACCTGTGAAGACAGACACAAACCTGTTTGAGCAGAGATCAACTAAAAATAGCCAGAATACTATTGCATTTTCAAAACAGCTTGTAGACGGCATGGTTCAGGCAGACATCCACTTAGCATGCACTAGCTGCCTCTGTTGTGTGTGTATATAGTTGCCAGAGATGCTTTTTGCTGTCAGCCAGGCCGCATAGGTTGCTATGCAACCTCTTGCCTGTCTTATCCAGACTGAGACCGGCAGCAGTGGTCATCAGCTACCAGTAATAGGAAGAATTGAGAGAAGGTGTGGCTATTTTCCTTGAGACAATGAAATACAACTGTGAGATTTAATACTGATAGAGGGATGTGATCATCTGTAAGTCATCGCTCTATGACTTGAATGTTGTCTTTTAACTATGTTAAATGGTGCCAGTTCAGTGATACACTTTACTCAACATATTTGCCTGTTCCAGGTGATTGACCACCATATTCAAATGACCACACTAATGTTCAGCTAACCTCATTTTGGTTCAGAGTATGAAATCTCCATACACAAGAAATCATTACATTAATAATAAAAGGAAATGATTAATAGAACTCTTCAGAAATTGTGAATATGAAACATTTATTTTATCAAGCCTCCCTGGAGTTAACAGAAGGCATCCAGACTGTTTGATTTCTAAACCTACACCACTAGCTACGTTAATTGATAGTCAAACTAACACCAACTTGTAAGTCGCATGGGCGGACATTTATTTATGAACACATAAGCTAGCTAGCTAGCTAGCTAGGCAGATTGGCAGACTAACGTAACGGTTAACAGTCAACCGGCCTAACGTTTCGTTCGTGTTTATGTGATAAATGGCTGCGGAACAGGAAGATGGCCAGCTACTGTAATTTAAACTGTAACAATGAAGTCAATATGTAACACTAACCACAACAGATTTATGTACGTGCAGTTGAAGAAATAACATCTCAGACATCGTTTTAGTAGTCAATGAGCTAACGTAACTAATCTAAGATTGCGTTGGTGCGCTAACATAGCTAGCTAAGTAGCTAATTGCTAAATTAGCTAGCTTACTGACTTAGTGCTGGATAGGAGCGGCTACTGCGGGAATACAACTAGCTAATCACACAGCGACATGTGTAATAGTTTATTGACTAAGCGGATTTAATTTGCTGCTGAACATTAAAAGGAACTCCAGCAACTCCAACATTGTAGCTAATTTAACGTTAAATGCATCGTATAAAGCCCTGGCATGTATTAAACTCTACCGCTAGTTTGTTTCATCAAAGTTGAGTTAAGCCCGTCAAGTTATTTTACGTTAACGCAGCTAGTAAAACTTAGTGGGAGCTAATGTAAAAACATGTTTAACATGCAGCGTTAACATTTGGCTTTGGGTTTGCAGCAAACGGTGGGCAGTAGGAAAGTCCCTCTCCAGTAAATAGACCGAGACCCCGTCCCACCGTCCATCCATCTTTCTCTCACCGAGCAGCAGCAGCTTGACCTCCCGGGCTGCCTTTTCTCCGTCGTCCCGCAGATTCCTGTCGATCATCTTGCTCCGCTCCTGCGCCGCCTTGTCGTCCGTGCTCAGAGTACATCCCATCTTCTTCTAATCTGACCTCCAAATAAATAAATAAAAACGCAGACTATAACACAACTTTAACTAGGAGTGTAACAACATGCAAAGGCTACCGAGCTAGCATCCAGTGAGGAGGAGGAGGAGAAGGAGGAGGAGGGGGCAGTGTGTCTCTCTAAGACTTGAGATAAAACACGCCCTTGCCTCGCACTCAAGCTCCCGATTTCACGGAGAAGACTCAAATATAAGTTAACCACAAGGCGCGGCTTTCACGATAGCTTACTCTCTCGCTTGCGTTTCAACTAGCCGAAGGGATTGAGCACAGCCAGTATCATTCACAGAAAGAAGGGAGTAGACAGCAACATCAGCTTCGGAGTCTGAAAGTGTTCGCTTCCTGTTCTCTTGGCACATACCTGTGAACTGCGCATGCGTGACAGAGCAACAAGCTTCTTTTAAAATGTTAAGCTTCTTACTTATTTTTGTCTGCTGTGATTACTTTGGAAAACCATTTAATCCAAGAAAAGACTAAAGAAACACATGAAACGTTAGACACGATCAAAGTAAAACTACGTCTGGAAAGTCAGACATTTGAGATGCTTTGTTAAAGTCATGAAACAGTGAAGAGTTTGAATTTACATGACATTTTTGGGGGATTAAGTACATCATACATTTGATTTAATGAGTCAAATTATAAATATACATTTATAATAAACAAATATAAATGTAGCCTATATATATGTATTTAGTAGGCCTATCTTATAATTCCTTTTGACTAAGTCGACTTAGTATCTCATAATTTAAATTCTGATTAAATAAGTCTAAATTATTTTGAATTAATAAGTCAAAATATAAATTTTGTGTCTTAGTCAACATTCTGACTTTCTCTTAACTTTCACTTACTATGTCATACATTTGAATTTTTTGTATCCCATTTTGATTCAACAAATCAAAATATTGTCATGATATCTCATAATTTTGACTTGCCACAAGTTTTGTTATTTTTATTTTATTTTTCTGTTGGGCTTCCATGGATTTCTGTGGTTTATAGACCAGTTCTTAATTTCATGTCAGGTTTTTACAAATTACAGTCACACAGTTCTTTATTGCCATATTGTAAACTATGGAGTGCAGACTATCAGGCAACAAGAAGGCAAATCAGCTGCAATTAGATTGTGGCACATGTTTGTTTTGTATAAATATGCAATGCATGAGGAGGGCAAGAGAACAATGCATACTTCATCTGTGCTGTCAGTGCTGATTTGCATTGCAATCCTCTGTCATGAGTAGTCAACAGAGATACTTTTAGTGTTGGAAGGTTCAGAATCGGACCTTTAAACAGAATAAGTAATTATATATGTGATGTAAAGGGGACTTTGATTTATTTCTTCACATCTTTTCGCAATATTTACTGAACATTTAATACATTTGTTTAATTCTAAGTGGACATATTAATACTCAAATTCAAGTTTATTTGTCATTTCAACTATACAAATATACAGTCAAAATATTGTTTCTTTAAGACGGGGGTGTAAAAACTGACAAAACACCAGACAAAACATTTGAGCAACATTGGTTACAAAAAGTAGTTGCTCTGAAAAGGAAGGCCTGCTGTCCTTTAGTATTATTAAGCATCCCTATCAGGTAATGAAAGGACACAAATGAGGGTTACACCCTGTGGTTAAGCTTTCTCCATCACCACATCCAGGAATTCAAATGACCGGCGGATGATTGTGCGAGTCAGTCTTCAGAGCTCTGTGGCCAAAGCACCTGAAATCTACAACTAAAATGAAAGCAACATGAATATGTCATTTCCAAATGATGTGATTGTACTTGAGAAGTTTAAATGAATAAAAATTGATATTCATGATGCGTAAATGGCCACACCATTATCTGAATTTACTGTATGATACAGATACAGATAATTATCTATTAGATTGGCATAAAATGGAAATTTGTCTTTGGCACTGACATATAAGACAACACACACCATAAACAATAGTACATAGCAATTGTGCATCAGTCTTAATGTGACCATGTGTTGAACAGAATACCACAACAATGCATAATGCATAAAAATAAGTGATGGTGATGGTTGCAGAATGTACTAAAAGCAGGCATATGCTTGGGAAGGGGCTTTACCTCATCCTATTTTAGAATGGGGTTATCTTGTAATGATCAGAATTAGGTTGACCTCAAGTGAACCCCTATATCCACAATGGTTTTATGTATAAACTGGATGGGAAAAGGTTGAGATGTGGTCAGAATTCATCTCCTCACTTTACATATGATTTCCATTGCAGATGGCCCTGCATCATGCAAACTAGTACCATATTTTTTCCCAAACCACTCTCAGTGAGCATGGAAAGATTTACTTGTGCATGTGCAACACATGAAAAGGAGAAGAGAGGAGAGGCCTTCAGGTCAACAGTACAAAAGCCTTCTCTAAAAAATCAAACAATAAAACAGATTGTTTGAGTTTTTCAGAGGAGGATGTGTTATTTGTTTTTTCTCTCTGATTGGATAGGGCTGTGTATTATTGTCGACATGATGCAACCATGCCACAGAAGCCCCAAGCAACAAGAAATGTTTTGACTCTTTCAAGTGACGAAGCCTCATGAGTGTGAGATGAATGGTGTAATGATAAAGCAGCTTGTCAGCACTCTGATGCTCATTATGTCCCACAGAGTTTAAGGCCTCCAAGTGGGACCTATTAACATGTGTGTGTGTGTGTGTGTGTGTGTGTGTGTGTGTGTGTGTGTGTGTGTGTGTGTGTGTGTGTGTGTGTGTGTGATACAGGACTCTATACTGCTGCACAGATAGCTGCAAAACATTTGTTTTCTATCATTTATACATCGGTCTGCTCATTATGGAAGTTTCAAACATCACATCAAATTCAGTATTCAAACGGTCAATAATCAAATGATTATTATTCCAGCATCTAACTACAGTAAACTGACTGTAGTTAGATATATTAATTAAACCCTATCATACGACATATCAACAACAGAGCCATCTCCATGATAACTGAGCAGACTCCATCAGCTGATGAAAAGAGATTTCAGTTGAAAGTGTTAGAGAAGCCTTTAAGTGTACCTGAGTTAATAGAGTGTGAGTGACTTTGGTTTGCAAAGGTATGCCGGCTGGTTAGATCACTTCCAGTTTTGGTTAAGATTAGTTTCAGTTTTCAGACTAGTTTTTTAGTTTTTAACATCCAGTCAGTTGCAGGCAGTGTTTGTGTCTCTTTTATTATGAACTCTTTCACCCACTTTATATTTAACACAGATGAGGAACACTGCAGGTCTGTGAGACAGAAGAGACTGCATGGGGAGATGTTGGTGAGACAAGAGGAAGACATTAGTCCACCAGATGGCAGCAGAGTCATGAGGCAACCAATCTGTAGGTGACAGAAACATGAGAGCTGGTCACAAGTGGCTGAAGAAAAGGCTTTTAATTGGACCTTAAATTAAAAGAAGATGGCTTTCATTTGTGTTTACATGTCATAGAAAGATGGTTAGTGTTAACTGGCCGATTCACAGTGTTTTCAGACGATATTTATGAGTCCTTGAATTGGTGTCAGTGGAGATAAAAGTTGTCACCATTATTTAAACTTAGAATCTTTAAGGGGCACTCCACCAATTTTACACATGAAGTTCAGTTTCATCCTCACTACTCAGCTTGTAAAAACAGTTGTATTTTGTGTGTGTTTGTGTGTGTTTGTGTGTGTGTGTGTGTGTTGTGTGTGTTGTGTGTGTGTGTTTCAATTCAATTCAATTCAATTTTATTTATAGTATCAAATCATAACAGGAGTTATCTCAGGACACTTTACAGATAGAGTAGGTCTAGACCACACTATAATTTACAAAGACCCAACAATTCCAGTAATTAATGTTTGTGTGTGTGTGTGTGTGTGTGTGTGTGTGTGTGTGTGTGTGTGTGTGTGTGTGTGTGTGTGTGTGTGTGTGTGTGTGTGTGTGTGTGTGTGTGTGTGTGTGTGTGTGTGTGGTTTAAAAGAAGTGGCCATTTAGGAGGCAGGGTGTGTTGAATGAAATATGCTATCGAGTTGCATTATGGGAAATGTAAGGTCCAATGTTTTTGTAGCATGACCTACACTAGTAACTAAAAGGTAGGATATCTTGGGCTACACCATTATGTTTCTAATCTGTCTCTTTTGAGTACCTCAACTTTGTAATACTAAATTGCTGGAGTAGCCCTTTAACTCAGTTGATTAGTGTTTCTATTTTGGTTATCTCTGTTGTCATCAGTCATCTACATTATAGATGACAGGTTTAAGTTTTGTGCCCAAGCATAAGTACAATCTTTGTTAAGCAAAGGTTGTGAATTAAAAACATACACAAGGATACATCATAGTGTCATTTCACCATGATAAGTGGAACTTTGCTACCTGGTATATCTTATTTTATCTTATTTTATATGTTTAGTGTTTTGCCTTTCAGTTGGAAATAAGCCAACAGTCGGGCTGTAGAAAAGAGAAGCTGAGTGCTGCTGAACATTATCACCATTCATTTGACTATGACATTATTTTAGAAAAGTCTCTACTGTTAATCTACAGAGAAAATATATGTTGGGAGTTGTGTAGTCATATTTATCTATAGCCCCAGTTTGGGCCTCTATTAAGGTTAGAGTCATAGAGATAAGCATCCGTTTTACTATCAAATAAATACCTGGTGATCTTTAAAAAGCCCAGAAGTTTATTGAACAACACTTACCTCTGTTCTGAAGATATTTCCAGAATCTTCAAAGACTCTACTAACAACAAGGACTAAAAATATTCTGACCACTGTACGATAAAAAATATATTTTTTAACCTGTTTGCACCCACAAAACGTATTAATATATCTTTATTTAATTCAAATAAAGATGGTAGCCGGAAGTGACAGATGTCTGTGTTCAATTTGTGAAACGTAAAACAAAATGAAAACATTTTGTCATAAGTTATATTTGTCTGTATTAATGTTACTTTGTATTATTTTATATTTTCATACAACACCATTCAAAAGGACAAATGTTGGGTTGAAATACGTTTTTTAGGTTAGAAGAGTCTTTTAGGATTCTGGAGATGCTTTCAACAACCTTTTGGGTTTTTCAAAGATCACAGGTTTTTTCTTCTTTTGAAATACAAATGTGCAGCTCTGTTATTTGAATATGATGGTAATGCATTAGACACACAAACTCAAGGTAATTTATGTACAGGTATTATCAGTGTCAGTAGTTAACCATTAAAATGTCACGATTTGCTCCAGGCTCTAGAAGAGTTACAGTAAATGTCTGAGTCATCAACATTATCCTATTAGCATATGATGTAGTATAAAATTATATAAGGGAAGAAAAACGTGTGACTTTGAGGTTTTCTTTCTCTTTCTTTTACACATTTTCTGAATTCAACATCTTTGTTAACAACTGAATGCACCAGTTAATTTCAGAAAATGCGAGACTGTCTTGTCAGAAGTTAAATAGAGGGCTGCCATTGTGTGTGGACCCTCTCCATTCAAACAGCTGCTCGGGCTCCAACTAGATGACCTCATTTCCCTGCAGCCTTGGGGCTTTGCTTCATATAGTGAAAAGGAAAGAGCTTCATTGTTAGTTTAAAAAAAAAGTTTATTCCTCATGCACATAGAGTGGTGGATTACAACATTTGAATGATGTTGTTCGTCTTACTGTGAAGAAAAAAAAAGATTTATAAGTTTTTAATGGCGTGAGACTGTTGTGCTTACATGGACAGAAATCAGAGTAAATAAGAAGAAAATTAATGATGAGAGAGGTGAAAGGGAAGTGTGTGTGTGTGTGTGTGTGTGTGTGTGTGTGTGTGTGTGTGTGTGTGTGTGTGTGTGTGTGTGTGTGTGTGTGACTGTGTGTGTGTGTGTGTGTGTTTGTGTGTGTGCAAGAGGTGATGGCTTTTATCACTTACGGTGCTTTTACAATACATAATGTGGCCTGCAGCAGTGCCTCCTTTATGGTTTCTGTCTGTCCTCATTTTAACCCTGAACACTTTTGTTTCAGCCCATGAATGTTTATTGTCTGTGCTGGGTATTGAACGTATCAGCCTGCGTGTAACTCCACAGAAAAATTCCATCTCACACAATAAAACAAAGGATTTGATGACTTCTAACCAGCACATTCACAAATGCAGACACTCAGTCAGAGTCTGTGCGAGGAAGCCTTTGTATGACTGTACAACCCTTACAGATTATACATTCAATGTCGAGCTTTAAATAAACACAAGCCATCGCCCAAAGATAGTATCATGAAAACAGCTATCTACATATGTTTTGACATTTCACTTGGAATCGCAAGAACCATAAAATATGCCACCATACTTATGTGGTCCTATTATTTCACAAAAGTACAAATTGCTAAGAGTATCTCTTTCTGCTGTCAATGCTAACTAGGTTACAAAGAATGAGTTTGCTTATTGCTGAGAATTATATGAGAATATCAATACCACTCCTACGTCTGTACAGTTTTTATGTAGCTATGGCCAGCAGACTGAAAACAGAGGGAAAACCTAGCCTAGCTTTGTCCAAAGATAACAAAATCCACCAACTGTACCAGCGCCTCTAACGTTCACAAATGAACATGTTACGGTATATCTGAATGTGTGTATAAATCAGCAAGTAGTGTTTTTTGCAGGAGGTTATGTGCCACACTATGGCTGTGTACGAAACCTACTACATTTACTGTCTGCCACTGGGTGTCTGAATTCTGAGTGTGCAAATGCTATACAGTGCCCTCAAAAACTCCACAGTGAAATTACAAAAGTAGTGCCCATGGCGTTTTCACCACTTTCTGCTAGCAATCCCACAATGCAAATTGAAATTGCAAAATGCAGTTGCGCGACTCAACAGCAAAAAGATGATAATAAATACGTGTCCATAATCTCAATTTACTGCTCACTATGAGTAAACTTTTGAGTGTCCATTATATAGGGCGTAGTTAATGAGTGGGGAAGACAGTGGCCTCTAACTAGCTGCTTCCCCCTGTTTCCAGTCATTGTGCTATGATAAGCTAACTGTCTGTAGCTAAATATTTACCGTACAGATGTGAAAGTGATGGTAGTGGTATCAATCTTCTCATCTAACTCTCTGCAACAAAGCAAATAAGTGTATTTACCAAAATGTCAAACATTACATATTCTTATTACCAGAGTCTAATTCAATTCAGCCTAAAGTCTGTGTTTTCACATCATGAGGGTAAGTTATACTGCTAATAATAATAATAATATATATATTTTTAAATATTTAGAATTAGTACAATCAATAAGACATGCCAGTGTCTTGGAAATTGGAAGAAAGGAGCTTCGAGGAGAGAGGAAACCAAAGACACACATGTAGAGACACACAGTTGAAGCCTGATATTGATTTGAATTCACAACAAATGGTGAAACAGCAGCAGAAAGGCTAATGGCCATGGATGCACCGACACAGTTTTCTACGACATGTACAGTATATAAACATATTAAATCATAGTGATTACACAGAATATAAAATATGCCGATGTCTGACACAGTTTACATTACATCCAAGCAAATTAACTGACTCCAAAGACCAATGTTGATGTGAACATGGTGCCTTAAGTATGGACCAGGACCAGCAATGAAGCACCTCATATTTCTAATCATTGAGCCTCTTTGATGGCACGCTCTTCTTTTCATTTGCAATATTGTTTAGTGGAGAGGGACTATTATTCTTTGTGGTAATTCCATCAAAGTAAGGTCATCCACCAACTGGGACAGAATGCGTCACCGGTTTGGTTAAAATGTCAAAGCAACAGAGACTTAAAGGTTAAAGTCCTGCAGCAACAGAAACACAGTGTGATCCTTTCCTCCTCTTTTTAATAGTGCTTTACCATTTTATTTCATGCCAAAGCCACTCAAACTTCTCTCCACATCATCGCCTACAGCTTTTATAACGCCGGAGAATATGATGCGTTTGTGCAGAGAGGCTAGTGCTTTCCATGGTCCTGAAAACACACATCTATCTCTATCTCTGTCTGTCTCTTGTTTATTCAAATTTGCGACCCTAGCTTAAGAGATACAACAAAACTAATAGCCTCCATAACTCCCTCCCTGCTGTCAGTCTCTCTCATACACACACACACACACACACACACACACACACACACACACACAAACACACACACACACACACACACACACACACACACACACACTGGTTCTTGTCAGAGGAGGAGCGACATCAAAATCGGGTTACTTTCTGCTTCTCTCTCTGCTCCAGTGTGTCGACAGAGGTGAGAGTAACATGGACCAAACTAAAACAGCTCATCCATGTCATTCCCAGCAGATAAGGTAAGATTACATTTATCTGTGGATTTATACCAAACTATCGGCACTTACTTACTTAGAAAATCCCGCTAACTTTGGAACAGCTTCTTGGATCAGATTTCAATATATGTAAGCTGAGGCACCGGTAAAGTCAAGTATATTTCAGCACCTTTAAAGTCAGAAAATCTTTTTTCCTGTTACATGCTGTAAAGTAGAAAAATCTTGATTTAAACAGTGCTAAGTCCAATGAAGATATCTTGTGAGTCGTATACAAATATTGCAAAATTATGCACTATAGAAATATAAAGCAATATTTTTGGACCATAAAAATATTGATGAAAATGTCACTTTAAACTCAGAGACAAAAGGAAAAATCCAGGAATATAATGTGATACGTTATACAGTATATTGATTGAAATTCTACCCTCTACATGCAGCTTTAGTTACATGGAGCTTCTACTTATTGTAGAGTAGAACTATAAGTATTATTGTAGAGTAGAACTTTTGTCGTTCCCCTAAAGCTGTTTAAGAATGTTTATTTTAATTTCTGTCCTGAGCTGAAAGGTTTCAATCAGCCACCAGCATTAGATCCCGACTCTGGATTCCCCGGTCTCCCTGCTCCTGAGGAATCCCCCTGGTTACAATATGTTTGTGTTTTAGAGGGAGATTAGATTTCAAACATGCAGCTCCCCCCTGAAAACTGTAGGCAAGATGAAATCATGTTTTTTTTTAATTTTTGCTAATTAACTATTTTACTCCTGTCCCCGGAGATGAACTCCCAGAATCGCTTCTCTTTAAAAAAAACAGCTTTTGTGTGTTATTTCCTTTGTACCTTATCATTTCAGATTTATTTTGAAGTCCTTTCCAACGTGGTCACTCTGTTATTTCTGCTCTTAGTTTTTCTCTCCTCTTTTTTTGCTTTCTGGCTCCTCTGCAGTGGTTCATTGAATATTCAGTGGTTTTCTCATCTCTCCGTTACACTGCTGTGTGAGGCCAAAGCTCAGGTTGATGTGAAATTTCCCACTTTTTAGAATCAGGACACACTTCTCTGAAATCACAACAAACGTATGTGGCAAACCTGCTTCCAGTAACTAGTGCAATGACATCAGGAACCTTTGCTTTAAAATACTGAAAAACTATTTCAAAACTGTCAAATGTTGCAAATTTACAATTTACAAATAAAACAGTGTGTGACCTCAAACAATGCCTGAAACTAAGTGTATGTGTTGTATTTATCTAGGTCATTTTGATCTCATATGCATACATATTGTGTATTTACATGCTTTGCAGTTGCTGGTTAAGTTGAAATGTATCTGTACAAACTGTCCAAAATGATGTTACAGTTATAGAAACATGTTTGTCCTAAAAAAAATATAGTAAACTATAAAATAGATTTATGAGATAGAAATCTTTTTTGCAATGAAACATTTCAATATTACACCACTTTGATCCCTGTACTCGTTAAATCCTCCTTTTGATGAAACTGTGTACTCTGTGTAGCGTCAGCTCTTGCCTCTGCAAACAAGCCCCTTGTTTCATCATCTCATCTGCCGGTAACTACTGGCTCTGAAGCTGACTGTTTTATCGTTCATTATATCAAAGAGTTTTTAAAGCCAAGCTCACCCTGCCAGATGAGTACTACTATATCCTAGAAACATATTACCGGTACAGCTGTTGCAGGCAGCATCTGCTGGATCTAATTACTATGTTTCTGTGCCTGTCAGAGAAATACTGTTTGCCTCTCTGACTCTCTGCAGTAGCCCTGGATTACAATTAAGGACCTCCAGCAATATAGGTCATATTAGTGTGAATGAAGGGAAGAAGTGAGGACAGGCTTGTGAACAGGCAGTGATCTCCCACTCTGTTATTAACCAATTCACATGGAAACATCTTCTTCACTCAAGCTTATTAGACAGCTTGTTAATATGTGTGTGTGTGTTGTGTGTGTGTGTGTGTGTGTGTGTGTGTGTGTGTGTGTGTGTGTGTGTGTGTGTGTGTGTGTGTGTGTGTGTGTGTGTGTGTGTGTGTGTGTGTGTGTGTGCAAATTCACTTGGCAAACTAGTAAGGCAAGGCAAATGTAATTGTATAGCACTTTTCAACAACAAGGCAATTCAAATTTTTCATAAGACAAGAAGCATTTAGACAAGATAAAAAAACACAAGGCAACATAAGACAATATAAAAAGACACACATAAATAAGATTCAAAAGGATTAAACAAAATAAATTAGAAGAAAAAATAGAATAAAACAGATTAACAGTAGAATAAAGTGTGACTCTCGGCTGGTAAAGAAAACCTCCTTAAAGGTTTTGTAGTTTAGAACAAGTAGAAAAAAGTAGTGAATTTTAGCTCATAACTGTCCACCTGCAACTTTACTGTTTTGGTTCACTCTCATTATGTTATAATGATAATTCTAAAAACCCACTATAGACAACCTGCTCAGCATTAAACACAAACCGAAACAGATACTACTAAGTGAACATAGTGGAGTGTTTAGCAGCTTAAAAAGCCAAATAGTTCCTTCAGGAGGTTTCAGACCAAAAAAGAGAGTGAATATTATATTAATATAAAACTGTTGGAGATTATGAATATAGCTGCAAAACCATTTATAAGGGATTCCAGCAAATCCATAGTGTACTAGTTTTTGGAGTAAGATATCATGATTAACTGTGTCAAAAGCTGTGGCATATTCATTTTTATTTAATGCAGCATGACTTTTGTCAACCAGTTGAAGCACAGCCATTTCTGTAGAATGTTTTTTTCCTAAATCCATACTGATGTTCATACAGGATGTTCCACTTCTTTTTTTATGATACATGTTTTTATTATTTTTATATTTTTGAACACACAACATACAGAACAAACAAATACAATCAAACAGGAACCAAAAGTCTCCACATTTAAATACAGGAACTACTTTAGCAATTTTCAATACATTTGGTATTAGTCCAGATTTATTGAAAATGTACGTCAGTGGTTTCACAATTGAAGAACTACATTTAGTATTCAAAGTTGACCTGACCTCATTGTGACCAGCTGCTGAATCTTTCATATTGACAATGACGTCCATAATTTCCTTCTCAGTGGTAGTTTCAAAGCTCTGGAGAGAGGGATAACAACCATTTAGAAACTCAGATGGAGACCCACTAATGGGAGTCATTCTCTCCAAAAGAACTGAACCAATATTGATAAAGTACTTGTTAAAAGCACAAGCGATGTAGGAGGAGTCTGTGAAAACCCTGTTTTCACCAACCAACTGAGATGGAAGACTTGCTGAAGCCTTTTTACTATTGAGAAGCTGATTGATGATCCCCCATGTAGTTTTGATGTTATTTGGAGCCTCATTGAACTTGGTGGAGTAATATTTTTTCTTTGCTATTCTAATTAAGTGGTTACATTTATTTCTATACTTTTTATAATTGGCAATATTCAAAGGAGATGGATTTCTGATAAACTTTTTGTACAACCTGTGTTTTGTAAGAGCAGACTTGTTTTTTTGAAAGTACTAGCTTTTTTGTACATACACATAGGAACAAAGGGAAAACACCTATTAAATATTGAGTTAAAAGAAGCCATAAATGAGCGATATGCTAGTCCAGCGTCATCATGCATATATACATCATTCCATGAAAAGTCACCGATCAGCTCCCCAAATCAGTCAATGCCTTTGATTGAACACTCTAAACCTTAAGGATTTCTCCATTTCCAGACGTTTGAGTTATTTTGTTGAAGTAAAATTAAATATTGGAAGATGGTCAGATATATCAGTGAGAATAATCAGCATCTGAGCTGAACGAGCTAGCAAAAAACAACACTCTTCTTCTATTTTAATTAGTAAAATGAATCCACATATCATGGCATTGTTTTGCATTTTACTCCAGTAGCCCTGGATTACAATTAAGGAGCTCCAGCAATATAGGTCATATTAGTGTGAATGAAGGGAAGAAGTGAGGACAGGCTTGTGAACAGGCAGTGATCTCCCACTCTGTTATTAACCAATTCACATGGAAACATATTCACTCAAGCTTATTAGACAGCTTGTTAATATATATGTGTGTGTGTGTGTGTGTGTGTGTGTGTGTGTGTGTGTGTGTGTGTGTGTGTGTGTGTGTGTGTGTGTGTGCAAATTCACTTGGCAAACTAGTAAGGCAAGGCAAATGTAATTGTATAGCACTTTCCAACAACAAGGCAATTCACATTGCTTCTTCTCTTCTTCTATTTTAATTAGTAAAATGAATCCACATATCATGGAATTGTTTTGCATTTTACTCTGCCGATTGGCGACCCAATACAAATTTTGGGTCCTGACCCTAACTTTGAGAAAGATTGCCCTAGACACGCACCATACGTCAGCCATTACTGCTATGTCTTACTGCGACCCTAAAATGTAACAGTTTACGTTGTGGGGACCTCCGTTTTGTCCTAAAATGAAAGGTCAATCCCTTTAATGTCCCCATATGACCAGATTGTTGTCCACACACACACACACACACACACACACACACACACACACACACACACACACACACACACACACACACACACACACACACACACACACACACACACACACACACACACACACCTGTTCTTTCTCATCTGCGACAGAAAAGGCCCAGAATGGGTCTTTGATGAGTAAGTGATAGAGTTAGAGATGCTGTAATGAAGTTTCATCTGGCTGTAAGAGCAGGAAGGAAACATCTCTCAGGTACAGTACGATGTTATCATGTGGCCTAATGGAGTCACTTACAGGGTTTTAGTAGAATGCAACAACCTTCATGGTCTCAACTAAGTGTCTTTACATTGATTTTCTGATCAGAATACATCAGTTAATCACATTGCTATGCTGTGTACTGTATATTCCAGGTCTATTCCTGATGTTTCTTGATTTTCAACAGAATAGTAGCCATAATGATACTTTTCCTTAATTGTGGTGTTTTGCTGTCTGTTTGCTTTCCTGGGGCCATTCTGAATACACAACCCATTATAAATACAAAAAAGAAGGTATCTCTATATGCACGTTGTTTAGTAGATGCTTTTATCCAAAGCACCAAGAGTGCCTGGATTTTTTGAGTGGGTGGCACCAGTGGTAATCTGTGTACACTCACTGAAACAGTCTTTCATAACTCACAGACTGACTAACTAACAGGTAGTTCCAGTGCCAAAGAATAATCCCCCCCACCACCTTTTTTTCACTCAGAAAGCAGAAATTGTTGCTGCAGATAACTTAAAGGCTCAGAGATTCGACCCTATCTTGACATTAAAACCTTGGCTTCTATTAAGATTAATTGGACATCTGTCTCAAAGAACATGTAAGCACATCCTCAGGACCTTTTATTACCCCTTCATGGAGAGCATCATCACCTTTTCTTTCATATCCTGATTTCACTCAGCCTCAAGAACAGAAACCGACTGCAGAGTGTTGTCAAAGTCTGCTCCAGGATTATCGGACTCCCTGTCCGACCCCTTTTCACCCTTTGTGAGCAGCAGACCATTAGAACAGCAGGCAGAATCCTGCAGGACCCATTTCATGCTCTGTTCCCTGCACTTGAGTGGCTCCCCTCTGGACGCCGGCTTCGCTGCCCAGGATGCAGAACCCAGGGTTCTCAGGGCTGTGCATCTCCTCAACTCCAAACCATCCCTGGCCCGTTCCCCCCACACTGGAACTACCCCCCCACCTCCTGACCTCTGCTCTCACATTCATGAACAGTGACAGACTGCTTCCAACCTTCTCTCTCCCTCCTCCCTTACTCTCTCTTTGTTTCTTCTTTCTTAACACTCACACTGTCGGTGTGACAGACAATCATTTTTAATATAAAACTGGACATGTGTTGCTGTTGCTGCTGCTTTTTCTCTTATTGCACTTTTGGACTTTAATGGCATTGTGTGTTTTTATTATATTTTATTATATTATATTTCTACTTGTCAGAACTACCCCTCGTGCTATTAAATTTCCCCCAGGGGATAAATAAAGTTATTTGAATTGAATTGAACTTAAGATGCGGGGGAAGAGAGTGGATCAGCAAAGAAATCAGTATAAAAATACCTCAAACCAAGTTTCAGAATCAAAAATGTCTTTGCATAAGTAGCACCTGGTACCATTTAGGTCCAATCCCATCTACAAGTTGATTATACAATAACAGCTGATTTACAGATAGAAAATAACAGTGACTGCACAGATTCCAACCCTCCTTTTGTGTTATTCCTGATATGAGTATGTTGGACACTGCTGTATACTTTAAACACAGCTGCTGCAGCCTTTATTTGCTCACCTGTCCATCCTTCACACCTGGGCCAAGCCGTGAGCTCAAAAACACTCAAACACCTGCAAAATGTTTACACGTTGTTAGTTACGCATGATTTTGCATCTGTAGCTGTGCAGATAGATAAAAGCACCATCACAAAATAACAAAATAAATTCAAAAAGGATGATTACTTCATAATTTTCATGTTTACCAGGTTTTGTACAGATGCTATTCGAGCCTGAAACATCTGTGAGAAGGATATCCAAAACCAGACAGTATGGACACTCTGAATTTCTCCCACACTACCAACATCAGCAGCGATGATAACACCGGCCTCTTCTCTGGAAGCCCTTACTCGACTGTGGAGATTGTACTCATCATCCTGGTGGCTGGATCTCTGAGTCTGATCACCATCATTGGAAACATCCTGGTCATGCTCTCTATAAAGGTTTGGGTTTTCTTGTTTTGATCATTTATGATTAAAGTTTCAAACATCGATCTTCAGACACCATGAAAAGCATGCCCAGACTTAAAGATAAGAATACAGCATGTGCAACTGTGTGCAGAGGTGGTAACGTAATATAAATGAGAACACACAAATCACATTGCACAAAAAAAGATTAGCATCTGACAGCCTGCCCCATGTTGTTTCTCTAAAGGTAAACAGGAATCTGCAGACTGTCAACAACTACTTCCTGTTCAGCCTGGCCTGTGCTGACCTCATTATTGGCGTCTGCTCCATGAACCTCTACACTGTCTATATTGTAATTGGCTACTGGCCCTTGGGAGCAGTGGTGTGTGACCTGTGGTTGGCTGTTGATTATGTTGTCAGCAACGCCTCAGTCATGAACCTGCTCATCATTAGTTTTGACCGTTACTTCTGTGTCACCAAACCGCTCAGCTACCCAGCGCGCCGCAGCACCAAGATGGCGGGTCTGATGATTGCCGCTGCCTGGGTCTTGTCCTTCATCCTGTGGGCTCCAGCTATTTTGTTCTGGCAGTTCATTGTGGGTGGGAGAACCGTGCCGCCAGGTGAGTGCTACATCCAGTTCTTCTCAAACCCTGCGGTGACGTTTGGGACAGCCATAGCAGCTTTTTACCTACCAGTAGCCATCATGATCTACCTCTACTGGCGCATCTCCAAGGCCAGCCGCAGCCGCATGAGGAGGGACAGCAGGAAGACCTCAGGTACCAGTCTGGGAGAGGGCCCCTCTCACAGCCAGGAGGATGGATGTGAGAGCCAGAACAACTGCATTACAACAAGAGATACTCAGGTGGAGCCTGGAGATGAGAAGGAAAAGTTGCAGCAGCAGAACGGAAGCAGACCATGTCAGGAAGAAAGAACTGACCAGGTGGACTCCAAGGCAGATAGCAACCAGGCTTCAACGTCTAAGGACACTGCAGCCCCTGCGTTATTACAGAAAGGCTTAAATGGTGGGAAACAGACAAGTCAAACACAGCCACCTTCTCCGCAGAATTCAGCAGCTGACAGACAAAGTATGGCCACAAGGACACTGTTCAAGGTAAATTTGATTACTGAGTAAAAGATTGTGCATTATGATTCAGATGACTAAAAAACACAAATTATCAATCACGAATCAGATCTGATCAGATTTACAGCTATCAGACCTAAGGGATGGTAATGTCGGTCGGTCCACTAATTTGATTGCCGTAAGGTTTTTTACAGACATTAATTTTCCCCTGAGGTTCACATTTGTGTTTTTTAGTGAAATATCTTGACAACTATTGGATGGATTGCAATAAAGTTTGGTTCAGACATTCATGTTCCCCTCAGGATGGATTGTAATAACTTCGGTGATCCCTTAAATTTCAATATAGTGCCATTATCAGATCAAAACATTTAATTTGTCTAATACTTTAGTTTATTTATAAAATCTGCAAGACTAACAACATTCCCATCATACTGCTATTTAGCAAATGTTAGCATGCTACCACACTAAATTAAGATGGTGTCCATTATACCTGCTAAAGTTTAGCATGCTAACATTGTCATTGTTAGCATGTTAGCATGCTGATGTTCGCATTAAGTTTAAAGCACCGTTGTGCATAAGTGCAAGCATGGCTGTAGAGTCTTAATACAAATATATCAACAAAAACAGTTGTTTGGTTGTACGGCTCTATATTTTACTACTCTACTTTAACCAAAACCAAGCTAAAAGAAAGCAAATATTGGACGTGTTGACCAGAAAAAAACTCAAGCACTCAAAAACTCTAAATGAAAGCTAATGTTGCTCCATGTCTGCTGGATGTGTAAATAATTGACTGCTTGCCCTGTAGCCTTAACAACTTTATAAGGTGCTAATGTGTCAAAGTGTGTTTAGGCTACAGCTTGTTCCACTACCCACAACATGCCTTAAAACTAAATTTCTAATTTTCCAGGTGACGAAACAGAGTGCTGTAGCAAAATGGAAAAGGAAGGGCATTTCTTCCAGGGAGAAAAAGGTGACGCGCACCATCATGGCCATCTTGGTTGCTTTTGTTGCCACATGGACACCGTACAACGTGATGGTCCTGATCAATACCTTCTGTTCCATCTGCATCCCAAACTCCCTCTGGACCATCGGCTACTGGCTCTGCTACATCAACAGCACAATCAACCCAGCCTGCTACGCCCTCTGCAACACCACCTTCAAAAACACCTTCAAGCACCTGCTGCTGTGCCAATACAAGAATATACGTACAGCACGATGAATGTTAAAAAAAATGCTGACGCATGTTTGTTATAATGTGATAAATCTTGTAAACTGAGATGACAAATATTGGAGTGAACATATTGTTAAAATAAAGACTGTGTGTGTGTGTATGTGTGTGTGCGTGTGTGTGTGTGTGTTTAGTGTCCAGTTAGATTTGTCATATTAAGATAATGACATCCGTAATCCATGTTGTTGTGAAATAAGCCGAAATGTGATAATTGTCCGTATTTAACCCTCTTTCATGTATTATTACATGTTTTCTATAAATACAAGGGATAATGACAGAAAATGTAGTTTAGAGTCAGTTTACTTTGTCAAAACTTCAAAAAAACTGGTTTCACCAACGCATTAGGATTTAGCTCGGCATCCTATCTTTTGCCCGATTCCTGCTGAGCTTCTGCTTGACGGGAAGAATTACACACTGCACCACAAAAAAGTGCAGTACACTGGAGGAAACAGGGGAAACCCTAAGACGCAATGCCTTTTTGTACCTGTAACCATCTTCCGCAGCAAAGTGTGTCATCTCTACAGGAGATTATTGGAAACTATAGCTTCATTCTACCTAGTTAGAAGAAGGAGCAAGCATAGTATACAAATGTCATTTATTTGTTGCTAGTAGCTACTTACCCAAGCTATGCTATGTTTGTCCTTTTCTGACTGACTCACTTCTTTTTTCTTATATAACTCCCTCCTAAACAAGAATAAAGAGGCTTCACAGCAAAGTGAGCAAAGATTACGTTTTCTTTAACACTAAGAACCTGACCACAACACATAGGCCTAATTCAAAGTATAAAGGGTCTACTAGTGAACAATTCACCGGCCACTTACCAGGACATTTTTTAGAGCCCTCCTAATATATCACCAGAGTCTGAAATTCCTGCACTGAATAGAAACAGGGAACAGAGAAGGATTTTGAGAGAGAGAGAGAGAGAGTGAGAGGACTGGATACTATTAACTCCCCCTCCCATTGTTCCTCCCTCTGGACTGAGTGTTGTAAACCTCTCCTGGTTCGTGTCAGACTCAGAAACAGAACAGACAAATCAAACTAAAATCCTCCCATAGTCTTCACATGGAGGAAAAAAAGGACAGAAGGTTTCTCTGTCTTCGGTGTGGGAAAACTCCCTCTGGACAGCTGTGGAACTGTTACTCCCTCTAGTGGGACAAAAAGCATGTCTCCTGCTGAAGGCTCACTGGCAGAAACCTAAAAACTTTAACTATGTCCAGTGTGCACTGTTGCAACATGAGTTGCAACATGTGTGACCACTGTGTGTTTTTACAGCAAACTGCCCCAGACTTGAGTAGATTGACAACCACAACACAAAAATAATGGCTCTCACTATGGTTACAGTCTCTCGCCGACCTTTCTCCTGATCTACTGTATTTCGCCAAACGCAACCTATACTAAAACCTTTACTTTACTGGATATGTTAAATTTTTCATGTTTTAAAACAATAGTCAGGTGCTCATATGAATGTTAAAATAGGTTTGCTTTCTGTAATAATTCCTCCTGTTCATACTGGCCATTGCCTTTTTGTTACTATCCTTCCTGCAGCTCAAGGGAAACACAAAGAAGGAATACATTTTTTTTGCAATGTTCATACAAGAGCCTCACAACTGTTTTAACACAGACTTGTGAATTTAAAAATTATAAAAAATCGGCATGCCCTAATAGATAAAACCACATCAAACGTAAAACGTTAACATAATGTATTACCAAATTAACAAATCTGACAACTAATATCAGTGTGCCTCTCGTCTTTCAGCCTCGTGATAGACACGTAAAGGGAGGTGGTCAGTCCCCAAGGGTTCACATTAAAGTCCACCACATTATTGCTGGTGGACTTTAATGTAAACATGTAACCCTCTGCATTGCACTCATGTCTCTGTGCTCATTGCGATTTGAGCCAATGTTATCAAAGACAACACAAAAACAAGAAGCAGCTCTGCAAGTCTTAAAGGGGCTTGTGTATAAGTGCTTCTCCATTAACGGCAGACCTTTTAGAACAGAAGACTGTATGAGGGCACATGCTGACATCTACTGTACCTACATTGCACTTTTAAAGTAATGAGTTACATTTTAAGGTTACATTTTCCTCTGTGTCAGAAAGCAGTGCTCACATAAGTGTCTCTCTGCACACACTGCATCCAGGATTTAGATATACCTTTGGTCAAAGTAACTCAGAACTGCTGCTGTTTAGAGTAAACAGAAGCCTTGCAGGGGGAAATATCAGATATATGTGGGCAGGTTATGGCTGAGCCGTCGCCAGGTCTGCTGTCAGATCACCTAAGCAGGAATCCAATTCACTTTATTACTTGCCATGGCAGAGGAAAGGGACCAGACTGGAGCCTCCTGGGGGGACCTGCCACAACCTGATGAATATCCTGAACCACATCTGGAGGACGGAGCTGTGCTGAATGGAGAGGCGAAGGAGAAACCCACCAAACATGAGCCAGTAAAATGCAAGCTCAACCTACTGCAGATGCTAAAGGCCACAGAGAGCTGGAGCCCACCTCAGAGTCGGGACAGATATGGGGCAGAGAAGTCTGAGGTTGGAACAGGAGAGTTGGTGCCTGAAGCTCTGAAGACGGGCATGGTGAGCAAGCTTCACTTCCTGACTTTGACTGACTGGTTTGTCAGGCCTGTCTAGATCAAGACTTAGGCTATATATTGTGCGGTACGTGCATTTGCAAGTGTACTCCACAGGAAACCTGTGAATCTGCACACACTCAGGCTGTTAATGATTTTAGTTGTAATGTGCAGGCCTCTATGAATGTTTGACCAGCACTCGCGCACACATATTTCACTCATTTTACCATTTTTAGAAGATAGAGCAGACTTAAAAGAGATGTGTGCCGATTTTACACATCAAAGTCTGTTTACAGGTCTTGGGGTATGCTGCTGCATTTCTAGAGGGAGCTGTGTGAAATCTGATGAATTGGCTCAAGTGATGTCACTTGATTCAGCTTCAGTTGGAGTTCAAGACTACAAGTATGAAAATGAAAAAAATCTGGAGGTGTGGAGTTAGAAAGAACTGAGCTTACCAGACATCTGTTGCCCATACCTCATCTCTGCTGCCGGCTACATTAACCGCTACTAACCGCATAACACACCCAACCACCTGACCATTGCATTGTGGGTAATGTAGGCACCAGGTATTGAATGTCCACATCACAAAAACTCCACAACATAGATTTTCTGTCTCCCCTTTCCTGTCTTCAGCTATCCTATGAAATAAATGCCAAAAAAGCTTTAAAAAAATTAAATAAATAAATGTTAAATTCCAAGACCAATTATGACATAATCAGGTGTTTTTTCTCTCTGACTTTAGAAAGCGCCTCTAGAATCACAGAAAACTTTGTACAACTGTTTTTACAGGCTGTGATGTACTTTCCATGACAGGTAAGCTAAAACCAGGGAAATTCCCCTTTAAGAGACTTTTAGTCACACTGCAGAGCTGCGGAGGAAACAATGAATTCTACAGTCTTCTTTCTCTCTCTGACTAACAAGCTCTGTCGTGAATGTATGTTCATGTACGTACATCACTTTGCTGTCTATTTAATGTATACCCGGAGAGCAAGGTGCACTTTACTGTACAGATTCACATTCATCTGTGGCCTCAAATAACACTTAACTCTCTGATGTCTCCACCCATCACCTTGGCCTGTTGGGGGCGAAGGTGTGGCATAAAGCGTCACTATGCATGTGAACTCTCTAATCAGTTTAACAGCATCAGCTTGCAGCACTGCATAGTTAAAGTACAGTGGTCAGTGTGAGAGCAGCTCTGGCAGCATGAAGAAAGTATATAGTCTAGTGAACACAACTAAAGCTAAGGACCAGGAGGCAGTGCAGTCCATCTGCATCAAGGTATCATTGCTTTTGTTTCAGAAGTGGTGTTACTCTCTATATTTGAGTTTTTCTTTAGAGGGCAGTGAGTAAAGTCTTTATATTGAATTAGTAACCAATAAGTTGTTTTAATAGGAGTACTTGAATACACTTTTAAAATCACAATTTATACCTTTTTTTCTAACTACTACAACTGTGAATGTTCTTGGGATTTTATTGATTTAAAAAGGTAATTAGAAATTCAGACTTTTTCAGGTTTCAAATTAATGCACAAATGGTTTCCCCAAGCATACATTTATTTACACATTAAGACCCGCAGCCACTTTAATTATTAGCTTTAATGGCTGTCATTGTACTTTAATAGTAGCTGGCTTGGATTCAAAGCTATTTTCTGAGTCCTGTAAGAGATCGTTTTGTGATCATTAAGTGAGCTTTCACATTGCCTCAAGTCACAGCTCAATGTCTTTTGTCTTTTGTTAAAGATTAAGCAGCTGCTTGAGTAAGTGCAAGCTGTATTCAAGAGATTGTTTTCAAGTGATCTTACTCTAACAAAACTAGAGCTGCATTTTAAGCCAGTCTAAATTCAGGACCAAGTCAGGAAAGTGGATCAATTTAGATTTTACTTGAAACCCTTTATCAACCAATCAAAGTGGGATGTTTTAAATCAGGAGGATTATGAAGAAAAACTAAATATGATTGACAAGCTGGCATGATAAAGTGGAGGTACTGTAAATATGTTATAATGGTGATTAATCTCAATAATGTCAGAGGAAAGCAGAGTGCTGAGAAACTCCCACAGAGATCCTCATTACAAACGTTCATGAGCAGCTCAAGTTGAATTGTTCCTAATGAGAAATTTGAGGACTCAAATTGTAGCAGCATCCCATGAAAGATGCCTCTCTTAATCCTGACTGATAGTGATGCCAATTCTGCTGTGATGAATGTCATTAGTTATGAGTTAAAGACTTGTCAGTTAAACCTGAAGACTTTTATGATAACCACATGGAAACACAGCTTCAATGGATTACTTTTACTTCACTCTTACGTTTGGAGCAGTTGCTTGACATAAAATAGGATATGTATAAACTGTATATACTTAATGTTGATTTTTTGGAGTTGGGCCCAGTGAGTCAGGCGAGCAGCCAGGGAGTGGACATTGCCAAGTGGGACTCCTGTGGCAGCAGCCCAGCCTTAAAAAAGTCCCAGTGGATAGTGAGACAGCAGCAGATGCAGGGATGAGTCAGGAGAAGACAAGGAGATTTGTGATAGTGCAGGCTGTGAGCAGAGAGGTGGTACTTTTCAATCAAATATGCTGTAAAGGGTGGTGCTTATGTCCAATTTTGGCTATCATGACTACATCAGGTTTGTCTTTTTCAAGCATGAAGTTGATGAGACTTTATGCTTGTGACCTGCAGTGAAGTAACAACTGCTAAATGGTTGACTCTTTTTTATTTTGTCTGTTTGTGTCTCTTTTTTTGGTTTCACAGCAAATACAGTTCACTGAACAGAAGCCAAAATTCAACAAACATTCTGCCAACACCAGTTGTCGCTCTCCGGCTGGTTCCATCTCACAGTCTATAGATAGCTACAGTTCAGGTATGGAAACTTGAAAAAACAACACACTCTTAAGTCTGATCACATGTCTTTGATACATAAACTGAGCTGGTTCTGATCCCAGCAGCACGCGAACTACAGGCCCCCGAGGATTAGCCTCGGTGCTTTTCTCCTTCAGCTAAACCTTAATTAAAAAGGAAAAGTCTTCTGAAGAAACAAGTCTCTTTAATTTAGTCCTAATCGGCTCTCTCTGAGCCTCTTTGAAATGTATCAATCACTGCCACAGTTCATACAGACTTCAAAGGCTCCTCAGAGAAAAGTCGGTGACACTTTACTTGAAGGTATCTACATAAGAGTGACATGACTAGGGTTGGGTACCCAAACGTGGTGCCAATAGGGCACCGGTTCCGACGTAAACGGTAGTAACGAGGCCGAATAAGAACGAATATTTCGGTTCCTTATTTCGGTGCCTGACTATTTTTTGTTTTCAGAAGCATTGCTGCACAGGACGTTACCGTTAGCTAGTAGATGGATTAAACACAATGGTTAAAATGCTGACATCTTACGTTAAGCGGCGTAAAGTGTGACTATATTTCACTGTAGAGGATTCCAACACCGGGACGTAACAGTCTGCAGCTGCCGTTGTCGGAAAAACAACACAAACGGTGCGTTCACTTGAAACTCGCCAGCCTTGTGGTGCATTGTAAAATACCCTTTTCACATCTGGTGCTTGTTTTTGTTGTTTACCAGCAATTTACTGGTGAAATAAGTCATTGTTATAAGTTATTTTTATTACATTATTAATCAATTATTTAATTTTGACCATATGGCAAATAAACAATACAACAATAAAGCAATAAACAAGCCGTTCTTTAATGTCGCCAACTGTTGTTTTGTGCTCCTTTTTTATATTTTATATTATATACATTATATATATTTCGTTTCAGGCCCCGGTTCAGGCACCGGTTCAGGCACCGTTTAGGCACTGGCACCGTTTTAAAAGTATTGATTTAGCACCGGTATCGGAAAAAAACCCAAACGATACTCAACCCTAGACACGGTCATAACACATGAACCCTAACCCTAACTCTAACCCTAACCATAACTTGTCATGACAAAAACCAAATGACACTTACTACAAGAAGCGTTATGTCATAAACGTTTATGACTTGTTTACAATGTTTATGACACGTTCATGACAGTGTCATGTCACTCTTATGTAGATACCTTCAAGTAAAGTGTAACCGAAAAGTCTCACCTAGCTAGAGTCTGACTCCAAACACAAGGCTGGCAGAGCCAATTCCTAACTTTCAAGCTTTCCAACAAAACGTGTGTCTCTGTATTACTCTTACTATATTATACTTCACTAAGTTTGGTTTTAGACATTACACAATATCAGCTGATTGTGTTTCTAAACAATGCCTTACTTCTGTGTTGCAGTGTGCAGTGAAAGCGAGGATGAGTCCTCTCCCAGAGACAAGCCTCAGAAGACCTCCAAAGGCCTTTCTGACTTCTGCATCAAAAACATAAAACAGGCTGAATTTGGACGCAGAGAAATAGAAGCCGCACAGCAAGGTAAAGATAAAGAGTTCTCCTTACAAGTGAAGATGACAAAATATATATCATTTTTGTAGCACCTATCCAAGAAGCGACACACAAGAGAATATTAGGCCATAAATAAATGAAATGTGTCGGTTCTTAAATTGAATGTCCCATCCTCGTCGAACCATTGTCTGTTCTTCTGTGGTGGTGATGGCGCAGTTGATATGACACATGCCTTTGGTGTGGGAGATCTGGGTTCAATTCCCACTGTAGATACATCAACCCATGTGTCCCTGAGCAAGACACTTAATCCCTAGTTGCTCCAGAGGTGTGCAACCTCTGACATATAGAGCAATTGTAAGTTGCTTTGGATAAAAGAGTCAGCTAAATGACATATAATGTAATGTAACGAATGTGATATATAGAAATGCCAGCACTGATGGTCCTGAGGAAAAGAGCATGTGGGGAGAAACCTCTTGCTGGTGCCAAAGTGATGGGCTGCACACACGTCACTTCACAGACAGCGGTCAGTTCATCACACACACACACACACACACACACACACACACACACACAGAGTTTTACTGTGTGCCACACTACACCCTGGTTGTGGCTGATTATTTGGCATTATTCTTCTGTTATCTGCATTAGAAATGATGAAATTATAAAAAAAAAGACTTGTTTTGTTGACTCTGTGTGTTTACGTTCTCTTGCAGGTGTTGATTGAGACTCTGTCTGTGTTGGGGGCTCAGTGTCGCTGGGCGGCCTGTAACATCTTCTCCACTCAGAACACTGTGGCTGCTGCTCTGGCTGAAAGAGGTACGGCAGTCTGTGCAACCTGCTTCTCCAAGCTGACCAACCTGGCTCATCTGGTTTTCTTTTAATAATTACATCACCTGCTCTTTACCTCAGGCACTTCAGTGTTTGCGTGGAGAGGAGAATCAGAGGAAGACTTCTGGTGGTGTATTGACCGATGTGTCGGTGCTGAGACCTGGCAGCCCAACATGGTACTGTGATGAAACGAAAGGACAGTACTCATAATTTATTTTAAGATTGATTGGCCAAAGTTTGGAGATATAAAACCTTAGTTCACCGCAGTGAAATTAGGTTTGGTGGCATTTACAGTTTTTTTCGATTGCTTAAGCACTATTTTGAAAGGAGGGACTGGTTTTTCAAAACACTACACCCAATTAGCAGAACATCTCAGACCCTTTGCTAAATGACACACTCTTGCAAAAACTATACACTAATTTATAAAAAACATGTTTTATGAAACACAAATCATACCCAAATCAGTCAACATGGAGAATCAACAACAACACGTCCCAGTTTTCGGACAGCTACTACAGTATGTGCATAACACTGTTAGCTCAGCAAATAACAGACAAACATGAAATACTGTATCCAATACAGGTTACAATTACAGAAAAAACAAACAAACAAAAAATCTGAAAAAGTACAGAAAATACTAGACATTACTGTATCTCTTCGCCTAGCTGGATATGGCCAGATAATTTCATCAACACCACAGGCAATATATCCTCATTGGCAAGACAACGTGGGAAGAACCATCTTGAATGTTGAATCCATCCTTGCATAGCTGCAAGTCAACCTGTTCACAGGCGTCCTCCATGGCCTGACTGAGGGGTACCTAGTCTTCCTCTACATCCTTCTCCTCCTCTGTGGATTCCCCCTTTCACCCTCCCTCTTATTCTGACTCCTTCCATTTTGGTTAAAGGCAGGTGAACTTACCTGCTCATTTTTATAGTGCTTACATGTAAGGTCATTTGACAGTCAGTGCTTTGGAATTGGAAGTGACGGCATGATATACTTCTGTGTCTAATGTATACAAGTGTGTTTAGTGTTTTGCAAATCACTGTGTGTATTGTTTTGCAAAAAGTGTGAGGTTGACATTGTGCTTATAGTGGTGCACATCTGGGCCAATCCTTGAGTGTAAGGTTTTTATAATTGCGTAATACTTTTCATTTCAGTGTGTAAGCAATCGGCAACAACTGTAATCAGTAGTGCTTGACAATTAAAATCAAATGAACGTGTTCTAAAGAAACTCAAGGTTCTGTTAGTACAAAAATGTTTTAGTCTAATTATAACAAAAATGCAGTCACACTTTTCTCAGTTTTGGATCTTTTGGTATTAAAGTTATGTTAAATTATTTTGCTATCATTTGGCTTATTTTACTTTTCTGTCTGCTTCATTAGTGCATATTGGACAAAAACATTTTCTTTCTCCACAGATACGTACTGTATAAAAATTAAGTGACATGTAACAAAATAACATCAAAACTCAATAGCAAGGTTTCTTTCTTAATATAATATAAAATAAATATCCTGTTCATTTTAAAGCTTTACTGCGTAAATTTTTGATATTAATAAACGTCAAGCCATTGCCAAATGAGTTGCTACAAAGCTAATAACGACTATCAGCTCCACACAACTCTCTCTATATTTGTCAGTATGGCTATGTTCAGAAGATTGTGGCGTCCGGTGACATAATTACCTCTTCTGAAGAGTCTGTCATGTTTTTTTGCTCCTCCGTGTCCTCCTTGGTTACTAGCAACTGTATGAAGGAGGGATGGGGGTGCGTGCGCGATCACGTAAGGCTTGTATCATGTGAACGCGCAGACAGTTTTGTTGTCTTAGAATTCCTCATGGGGGACACAGAAACTACGCACTATAGCTTTAAAGGTACACTGTGTAGTGTTTTAAGTATTTTATTAGCTAAAATCAATGTCTTCATTCATAAATATGTCCTCATTGGTGTAAAATTACCTCTGCCAATGATTTGACTTATCCTCGTAAGCGAAGAATTTCTTATCTGTATTTACATCGGACAGGCAAGTCCAAGGAGGCTTCCATGTCGTTCCGCCATTTTTAAAAACTATAATGGCTGAGAGGGACATAAAGCACAAGCTTACCTGTCTAGCTAATCCACAACGCGTTTTCGTTCAGAGCCAGCGTCACGTAACTGAAACCAGCTGAAACGGAGAAGGAGATCAGTGAGAGGCACTTGTCATTGCCCCGGCAAATTTGAAAGCCTGCACTGCACTTTAGTTTATAATGGAGGATCATACTTATGCCATACTGAATTTGCATGGATAAGTTTAAATACAATTTTACTTTGTATTTGGGTGAACTGTGCCTTTAATGACTGAGAGTTTAGCTTGTTTTTTCACAGATTCTGGATGATGGAGGGGACCTGACCCACTGGATCTATAAGAAGCACCCAGACCTGTTCAAGAAGATCATAGGCATCGTGGAGGAAAGTGTGACAGGCATCTATCGGTTAGGTTCACACAAAACTTGAATGATATTCTGACACGTTCACAAAGTCCTTCTCCACTTCACACGTGTGTCTCTCCGCCTGTGTTTCAGGTTATACCAGCTATCAAAGGCAGGCAAGCTGTGTGTCCCAGCCATGAACGTTAACGACTCGGTGACCAAGCAGAAATTTGAAAACCTTTACTGCTGCAAGGAGTCCATACTGGATGGGTAATGAGTCATGTTTTGAATGTAAACAGGTAAAACCACTGGACCAGTACAGAGCAACAGAGTAACTGTGTTGAACTCTTCTGTCAGGTTGAAGAGAACCACTGACATCATGTTTGGAGGAAAACAGGTGGTGGTGTGCGGCTATGGGGAGGTCAGTGGAAAAAAAGAATGTTCCCAGTGCTGCTGGGAATGTGACACTTTTATGTCACATGCATGTGACATACATTCAAGCAGCTCTACCACCTTTTTTTCTCTCTTCCGGTAGGTTGGCAAAGGTTGCTGTGCTGCCCTGAAAGCATTGAGTGCTGTCGTATATGTCACAGAAGTGGATCCCATTTGTGCCGTTCAGGCCTGGTATGAATAAAGGAATCTTTTATCAGCACTATGTGAAGTGTTTCACTCTGTTCAATGGGACACTGTAGCAGAACATCATGAAACATTTTGTATGTGTGTGACCCCCTTTTTTGCCCTTCTCTCAGCATGGATGGCTTCAGAGTGATTCAGTTGAGGGAAGTGGTCAGACAGGCAGACATGGTCATCACCTGCACAGGTAAGTAACTGCTGTTCTCTACAAAGTCATCTTAGCTCTTATTAAACATTAAACATCGTAATTTCCCCTTGCGGGATTAATAAAGAATAAATTATTATTATTATTATTATTATTATTATTAAGAATATCACTACAGTTCCAATTTGCTTTGTCTCTGTTTCTCTGCAGGCAATAAAAACGTGGTAGAGAGGGAACATCTGGACAGAATGAAGAGCGGCTGCATCGTCTGCAACATGGGACACTGCAGCACCGAGATTGATTTGGTATGAAGTGTCTGTGCTTATTCATGTTTTTTATCTGTGTGTGTGTAAACCTGTATTTACGTATGCTTTTGTGTTTCTTCTCAGTTGAGTCTGCGGACTGCAGAGCTGAGGTGGGAGCGTGTGAAGCCTAAGGTGGACCATGTTATCTGGCCTGACGGCAAGAGAATCGTCCTGTTGGCCGAGGTGATGATACTGTTATTAGTGCTATTAGATTTATATACCAGCAATGTGGGATATTGTACAGTATTGTAAAGTAAAGTCCCACAGTGTACTCTGAACGGGGGTCTTTGCCACCGTGAACGGTGTCATTAATTCCTGCACGTTATCCTGTTTATTACTCAGCCACTTACAAAATACATGCATCACCTGACATGAAATATTGATTTCAAGTGAAAGTTACAGCGGTTATTTTGAATGCTTACTGCTAGGGTGATACATTGTAGCTAGAAGGAATTTTTATCACTTTACTTATCTCACATAGCATTAAGCTTCTATATCACACGTTAACACACAATAATAAATACAATTAAAGAGAGTAAATATTAACCACAGCCAAATGTCTAAGAATGAAACATATTTTTTTATAAAAGCTGCGAAAAGGCATACTCATGGAGCCTTTTCTACATTACTATACTTATCATGCTGATTGTGGCTCTCCACGTTTATTTGAATTAAGCTAACCTTACAGGGAGCTCGAACTGTTCTGTTATCAATAATTAACTAACTGGCTAGCTAATAGTTAGCTTTATCTGACATCTAACAGACAAATTAGAGCAGTGGTTCCCAAACTTTAACACTTGAAGGACCCCTAAACTGACACAAATTAGACCACAGACCCCCATCTGATATGATTTTTGCTTTTAGATGTTTTATTACATTAAGTGATGAAGCCCATGACCATAATTTAATTAATTCATAAATATTGCTATTAACTTACTTATGGATGGAATTATAGTGGTAATTTTAGTGGGAAAAAAATGATTCCCCTTTTTGCTGGGGACACCTTGGAACACCCTCAAGGACCACTGGGGTCCCCAGACCCCACTTTGGGAACCACTGCATTAGAGCACAATACCATTCCTGTCAACCTACCAACCAGGGCAGGCTGAAGTTACTTCAGACTGCCACAACGTCTGTAGCTCTCTGCTACAAGCTGAGGTTAGCATGCACTGGCGAAACTGGAATAGGATACAAGTGAAGAAAGGAAGTGCTGCAGTTCAAAGCCAGACCAGCAAAAAAGTTCTGTTCTCTGGGTTAAATTGTAATATTGGGGAAAATTAATATATTAGCAATATTTCTTAGCAAGGTGTGACTGGTTAACAATAAATGTCTGGACTTCTTGAGTGCAGAATGACAAATGTTCTGCAAGTCTGTATTTGTTTATGATCTTTAGCCTGTATCATTTGTCATCATGTTGCCTGAAAACTGCATGTCTGTGTTATATATACATATAACTGTAACTAGATATAAATACACACCTGTCCAGGATTTAAAAAGCCTCAGGATGCTGCCTTTGTCAGATCAAAAGTGAGTTTTCAAAACGATTTCATAGCAGTGTTTTCCAGTGCAGTCCTACAGCTCTACTAATGATAACAAATGAAAGGCTCAACAGATTTACCTGATCATTGTTAGAGTATGCAGCTCTTAAGGGATACTTGAGGACTATTTTACACAATTATTAGAGATAATAAACTTTCAAGAAATATTAAGGTAGTCATCAGTAGCTGCTGTCATTTCACAGTATGTCATTTCAGTTTTTTTTATTTTCTCTCAGGGCCGTTTGTTAAATCTGAGCTGCTCCACGGTGCCCTTATTTGTCATCTCCGTCACCGCAACAACTCAGGTACGATCATTTGTTTTATGTAATTTACTTCAGAAATGTTTTCAGCAAAATGCTGAAAGCCTTGATGTGTTAATATTCTCTAAATGTATTACAGAGGATGTATCTGTAGCTCTGTCATGTTGAGGCTGTAGTTGTGTTACCTTGTTGTATGTCAGGCTCTGGCTCTCATAGAGCTGTACAGTGCTCCAGAAGGACGTTACAAACAGGACGTCTACCTGCTGCCAAAGAAGATGGGCAAGTCCTCAGCTTAAATATTCTAAAACATTACCATTACCTTTTTTGTTTTTTTTCATATTCATATTAATTTTATTCAAACATGATAAACCCTCTATTCTTTTAATTTCAGATGAATATGTGGCCAGTCTTCACCTGCAGACATTTGACGCTCACCTCACAGAGCTGACTGATGAACAGACCAAGTACCTGGGCATCAGCAAACACGGACCCTTCAAATCCAACTACTACAAGTGAGGACAAGTACACTTTTCTTACACAAAATCAACACACACACATATCATGTTTTGTATTTAACAGAAATCTATCTTTTTAATAGGTATTAATCCTCTGGACATAAAGCCGAAGCAGAAGTTCTTCAGATGTTCTTTTGTGGATTTGATGTTGAAAATAACCCCCACAGTCCTACAGACAGAGCACTGTCGCCCTCTACAGTCTCAATCGTACCCACACTCAATATTGTTTAGAGACAGTGGACTTTTACTCGTTCACTGATTTTTTTGTGTACTTACGTGTATCTGTTTTATGTGTTACACTTTTCCTGGTTATAATATAAATATATGTTCACAGTAACCAGAATGTAATCACAGTAAATTCTTAATTGAAACTAAAAGAGTATAAAATCAAGAGAAACCCAAAATGTTGAATGGGAGTTATTTATTCTTCTGCTTGAAATAATAACAACACCATTTATAAATTGGAGCAGCAATCAGTAAAGTATATTTAACCGACCACATATAACGACTGTTAACAGTTCACACCTTATGTGATCAACAGTCTTTGTCAACTGAATATCTGCTGATTATCAGTGAGGGAACACATTTAAATAGTTTCATGTCTCGTGCCCTATACTCCTGATTTATATCTAACATTACCACATTTACCTTAACTTCATGAAAGGAATGCTAAAAGTTGACATATTTTCATTGGCTTAATGCTCTCAAAGATAATTGTAGTTAAGCACGCATAAGATATCTTAATAACAAGAACAGATTTCCCTGCTTCTCTGTCTCACAAAAATTAGTTAACTTAACGTTTTCTTGTTGACGTTAGAACAGCATGAACAGTATTTTATTTTGTTTAATGTCTATGCTCACATCTGTGCTCATACAACCCCCATACATACAAGGTGTCCCTATATATTTTTTATTAAACTCTAAATTGCAATCAAAAAACAATGACTGATGGTAATGCTAATAAGCTCGACCTGCAGGTTGGAAGCAGCTCACTCAGCAGCTCTACAAAGACTGCACAGCCTCATAAGTGACTGTTGCCCCACTAGAGGGCGGAAGAGCACTGTTGTCTTTGGGTGATACTCACCATGAGTATAATTGCTTATATTTCTGTCATTTTAAGGCTTCGGTATTTATCCTGTTAAAAATATTTAGCACCGGCATACTTTTGTACGTAGCAAGAAAGACCATTCTCAAGTTCTGGATATCTAAGAACACCCCCTACACTGGACGATTGGTATAGGGAAGTCTTGGAAATACTCCCATTGGAAAAAGTGACTCATACCCTGCATGACAATTTCGAGGGATTCATCAAGATATGGCAACCAGTTCTGGCCATGGTGGACCCCTCTGGACTGAACTTTGTCTCACCCAACTAACAACATAGGATCTGACTACAGCCTGTTCTAGCAATTTGAATATAACTAGGCCTGCACGGTGGTGTGTGTCTGTCTTTTCATTATTTTTTAGGTTATTTTATCATTATTTTAGGGGTATGTCTCACTTTGTCTTTTTTTTTTTTTCATGGAAAATGTGGTTCTATACATAACTGGAACGGAAATGTGTATATTGAATACCAGAACCCCAATAAAAAGACTTTAATAAAAAGACTTAAAAAAAAATATGTATATATATATATACAGTACAGGCCAAAAGTTTGGACACACCTTCTCATTCAATGTGTTCCTTTATTTTCATGACTATTTACATTGTAGATTCTCACTGAAGGCATCAAAACTATGAATGAACACATATGGAATTATGTACTTAACAAAAAAGGTGTGAAATAACTGAAAACATGTCTTATATTTTAGATTCCTCAAAGTAGCCACCCTTTGCTTTTTTTGATAGCGCTACAAACCCTTGGTGTTCTCTCAATGAGCTTCATGAGGTAGTCACCTGAAATGGTTTTCACTTCACAGGTGTGCTTTGTCAGGGTTAATTATTGGTATTTTTTCCCTTATTAATAAAAAAAGTGCAGAAGTGACGTGCAGCAACGGCCGCTGCTTCAAGAAATAAACCTCTAGATATGGGCGCCCGCTCTACCAGGTGAGCAATCCAGGCACCTGAAAATTTGTTTTCAATCATGTGTAACACCCACTGCAGTACTTTGTAGTGAGCTTACATATTCTGGATTTGCTCACCCAGTCTCAGCAAAGGGCCAAAAACCAGACCAGGTTTCAAAGCTAAATTCAAAATAAAAAAAAATATCTGGGCTCATGAGGATACTCTTAATATCTCAACCACAGAAAAGGAGGGTGTCAGTGTCCCACTAACAGGAAAGGATGGAGAACAGTCCGAGCCTGAAGGTCAGCTACACCGCAGGTTGCTTGCTTTCTCACAGTCCATTGTCAACTTTACGCATCACTGGCAGTCCTCTAAGAGCCACCGCCACAGACTAGGCTGGCAACACTTCAGCCTTAAGGAAATCCAGCCTCTGCCTTCAGAGTCTGAGCCTGACCTTGGCGTGCACAAAAGAATGATGAAATTACCGCAAAAAAAAACATATCAAGAGGGTTTTTGTCATATTGCAAAAGCTCTGCACAGGTCATTTTGTTCTAGAGGCCTTGTGTATTCTGCCGTTCTTTGCAACTAATGTGATAGGAAAATGATATACAAATTTGAATAAAGATGTATTTAACAAGCATTGTATTACTTTATAAATGTATTGTATTTTTCAAGAAATTACTCATAGAGACGTTATTAGGCTTCATGCTGTTTGTCTACAGTTACCAAATGTTAAATATGATTCATGGACACTGAAAAGAAAAGAAAGTCATCCCGTCAATGTTGCCATTAGACCTACTAAACTTGAACTCAACAAATTAGTTATTTTCTTGTGAATCAATTAAACAACCACAAACACCAAAACATGATCATTGTTTCCACAAGGTTGAAAGCTGCAGTGTATCCTTTATTCTTTCACTGCCATAGGTATTGATAGTGATCATCATTTCAATTGAGTGTATCTATTTTCATCCCCTGTAATTTGTTCCTCTTTTCAGACGAAGCCTTTTTAAAAACATTTATCAGTCGAGCTTGTGAGTGTCCTCCCGTCTCACTTTGCCATGTGTGGCGTCCTCTGTCTCGGCAAAAACGAGGCTATTAATTACAACTCTTAGTTCCATTTGTATTATCAATACCTTATTTCATTTCAGGTACTTGTAGTTATGAGGCCACTGCAAAATTGTTTTAATTCAGTTATTTACTTTTTTTAAATAAACCATAACAAAATTGATTTATTTTTTATTGTATTTCAATTAGCTTTGGGGCAAAGTTATATTTTCAGATGAAATCATTTGATACTTACAGTAGCTTTACTTGATGAATTAGATTTCTAAAGTAGTTTTGGTTCCTGCTAGACGCTACGTAATCAACCCTGTTCCAAACAAATCCAGCCAGCCATATGACAATCATTATCTGTTTTCCTCGATTGTTGCATCCTGTCTGTCTCTGATCATGAAGTCCTATAAATACCCCCCTGTTCCTGGATTACTGTAATCCAGAGACTACCGGTGTTTGTGTGTGTGTACCAAGGCATGGCCTGGCTGAAGATCCTTATTGAACTGTACACTGTGTGTCTTTGGGGCAGACTAAAGGTCAGTCGCTAATGCTGCAGGAGGGCAACACTAGTGTGACTGCAACTAGTCTGTCCTCGCCCTCCTCCTTCCTCTGTCTGATAACTGAAACATATTATTCAACTAATTTAGCTCAAACAGCTTATCTCACTGCAGTAACAATAACTGAATCAGTCCACCAATAAATTATCAGTGTGGCGACAGTCTTTCATCACCTTTCTGAAGCATTTCACATGTTCTATGTACTCTTCTACATGCTAAATAAATTGACACTCACCGCGATGTTGAGATTTGTGCAAAAATACTTTTAATACAACAAGAAATTAAAACACAGTACAAAAGGACAGCTGAGACAATATCAATTAAACAGCCATTAGTGTATGAGATTAATGAGGAGATTCATTGATTTCCACACCCAATCTAATCTAATGACACTACTCATTCTCCTGTATCCCATAGTGAGGGTGTGTGTGTGTGTGTGTGTGTGTGTGTGTGTGTGTGTGTTCTGGGGCAGAGCTGCTGATAATCCATTGGTTTGTGATGCCTCTCAGAATGACAGATGGCCTGTGCAGCCTATATGCTGTTGAACCTGTGTGCTCAGTTTAAAGGCAGTTTTAGCTACCAGGAAGTTGTGTGTATCAGGATTTGATGTGTGTGTGTGTGTGTGTGTGTGTGTGTGTGTGTGTGTGTGTGTGTGTGTGTGTGTGCGCGCGCACGTGTGTGTGTGTGTGTGTGTGTGTGTGTGTGTGTCCTTGCCTCCTTAGGGAGGGATTCTCCCTAAAGAGCTTTGATGCCTTCCCTGCATCACTACATGGTACTAATCACTCGTACCAGCTGTCAGCGTGTCGGCCTCCCTCCTTCCTTTCTGTGCGTCCGCTGGCACCACTTAACCTAACTTCCTCTGCAGACGACCATAATGGACTCTCACGGCATTTATATGAAACATGATGAACACTTATCAGCCGCTGATTGCTCTGACTGTTCAGTCCCACCAAACGAACGCAGACACTGTAATACCAGTGATGTGTTTTGTCTTTGTTTGAATGTACTGTCCGTTTCTCCATCTATCCCTCCTTTCTGTTTTCCCTCTGGCCTCCACATCTCTTTTTATTGTTATACTTTAAAACGTAGGGCTCTCAATAATCCCCTTGAAGTTTCCCAAAATTTGGTAATTACACTTAAATCACATACAGAATATCCTATACTTGCTTCAGTTAAGCTATTGTACTGATAAGGGAAATATTTCAATCCAAGATACAACTTTAAAGGCTGCATTATCAACAGACAGATTGCACATGTTTTAATGCATCATTTTATGCACACTTTAGTGTAATACTGCCAGATATATTTAGCATCTCTGGATACCTTGGCTTCTTTAATAAAATGTAAAATAAAGTTCCAGGGCCGTAGCCAGGATTTTAGAAATCCTGATGTCTGATGAATCTCTGCAGCACCTCATCTCAGACCTTCAATGACTGAGCAGGATCAGGTTGCACCATAAGCTGAGCTAGCTGCTGCTGCTAACACCAACCATTGAGGATTTACTACTACTACTACAGGCCTTCAGCTGCTGGTTTCACAGCCAAACACGTGAACATCATCGATTTATTGACCGGGCAGTCAACCTGATGCTTAATGGCCTGTGTATGGACCAATAGTTAAAAGAATCCTTTGGTTCATACCTTCAGTTTGAAGTCGAAGATTACACTTTGATGTCATGATCAGCTAAGTGTGCCCAAGTCGACCCCGAGGGGACGTCATGCATCTGGGGGAGGAGAGAGGCAGGACAAAGCATTTATAACCTCTGGAGGTGTTTTCCAAACCAGCACACTTTCCGGACTTGTGTTGAATTTTCGTATGTGGCTTGTTCTGTGGTTGTTCTTCACAGAAATGGTGAACTTGCTGTGTCCTTGCGGAGTTTCTATGGTGTTCTGAGACTGCAAGAACGCTCAGGAGGGGAAGCTCAATTTGAACCCCTCACTGCTCCGCCTGCAGTCACTCACACACCCAAAAACCACGCCCTCACTCTAAACCTGCCATCCTATGACCTTTTGTGACTAAAATGACAGCTTTGACCTGTCTAACACATAGTCCTAAACATAAAATGATCCTCCTCCTGTGATGAGTCCTGGGATGGTGGACGGCAGGTTAAAGCTCTCAGTCAGTTGTTGGCAAGTCTAGAACCACCGGATCCTTCCAGCCCACCAGAGTGAGTTCTACCATTGCCAAACACTGTGGGAGAGGGCACCCGTCACAGCCACCAGATCTGAGTGACGAGTCGAGTTCAGGTTACACAGGACAGCGTCTCAGAGATGGAGCATGAGCCTCCATGGTAACCAGTGATATCTGAGAGGGACGGCGCAATCGATCAGATCCATAGTTTATCCTCCTTCTCCTCTCTCTATGTTGCTCTCTCACAACTGAATATTTATGAACAGCTGAGTGTCTGTCTTGTCCTATATTGGCACTACACATGATTGCTCAAAAAACGAGAAACAAAGCAAAAATGTGCTAGTGCCAAAATGGGCAAAGAAGATGAGCAATGTCACTTGGTTAGGATGACCTGTTTGCTGGTTTTACATTTAAAGCAGATGGGCACACGGACGAAGGCAGTGTGGTTCTGTCTCTACTCTGTTTATGGCCCTATGGTAATTCACTGATAGTATGCTGTGACAGTGAATTCTACCAGTGCCATACACAGAACAGGAGGAGATATAAGTGTAGTCCCACATCAGGCTACATTGAACGGTCTTAAAACCTGACCATCTTTTCCTTCAAATGTGAATCCTGACATCCTGTGTGCTGCTTCCTGCTCAGGTTTGATTTTTATGTCTGCCTGTAAAACTTCTGCTGAGCTCTTTGAAGTTTGAGAAGTATTGTCTTTACAGTCCTGTGCAGAGTGGAAATAAGCAGACAGTATCAGAATCAATGGCGTCCTTCACTCATCTCTGTTTCGTCCACCACACAGAATGGGGAGTAAATCCAGCCATGCCATCTGCTACTGGGACAGACAGGCCTGTAGTGGTGCTTAGTCAACCAGTTTCTTTAAGAAAATCCTCACAGAAATTAGCGTGCATTTTTATCCTTCTGAACGTTATTATAGGATTAGCTTTTGGGACTTTTCAAGCTTCCATGATGAGATCCCTCTTGATCCTGATGGAGAAGCAGGTCTGCTGCTCAGATTGATTTTGGCTGTAGGGAATGATACGCTAAGTGATTTTTGAGATGCTCCAAATGGGTCCCAAAGCAGGGCTCATCTTCCCGTTTCCGGGAGAGATCAATAGAGTAAAAAGCTTGAGAGAGAGAGAGAGAGAGAGAGAGAGAGAGAGAGAAAGAGAGAGAAAGAGAGAGAAAGAGAGTACATAAACAAATCTCCTGGAGTTGCTGGTTTAGTTGCTCCTCATATCTTGGTTTATCTTAATACTGATAAAACAATATTACTCATCTCCTTCAATAGAGTCATGTCCCATCAAGGCTGCAGTGGAGGATAAAACATTGTGTAATAACCTCTTCCCTTCCTGAAATCTTCAATTTATGAAATGAGAAGTAGTCTGAAGTTCTTTTGCCGAAAACAAAAGCATTAACTCATCATTTTCAACGAGAAATTATTAGTTGGTGTGCCTTGTGGTGATTAATAGACCAGCTAAAGGTCATAAATAGCCTACCTACTACTTCTCAATTTACACTACTCATTTAAATAACATAACGTGTAAGTGACAAGTGTAAGTCTCATTACTCTCACGTTGGAAGGGATTGCATGCATTTACCAAAACGTTACGCAGGATCTTGCCACGCATATTGTGGAGGCCTGTGGATGGTTGGATTCTTACCTTATAAAGATGATCCGATATCCTCAATGCACACAACAACATTTTAGTTATAAAAACACAAGAAGAAACTTTTTTTTTTTTTAGCCAAGCCTCCTAAAGTACCCAGCAGTAAAATATCTTCACAAGCAGTGTAATCGTATTAAAGATGAGGGGAAAAAAAGCCTGGTGGTCTTCAGCTGGATGAACTGGCCTGGTGGAGGAGAGCTGACTTTTTTTGTTGGTAGTTCTTTAGTCCGCTGGTCCACACTGTATCATTAAACTCTCCATGTCTCCGTCTCTCACTGCTTGTTTGGGCTGTATGGCAGGGGATTTTAGTAGACAGGTAATTAGTTGCTAAGCATCTTAACCCACTGGCAGTATAGTAATCCACGCTGCTCTCCTCCCACTCCTTATGCTGCTTCTATACGCAGGCCTACCGCGCATTTCCTCTGCGCCTTTTACGCACAGGACGCGCACTGCAGTGGCGGGGATGAGGGACGCTGGAAAACCGTGTGATTGGTAATAAAATAGTTTGGTATACGTCAAACAAAATTAGGATTATGGTTACCGTCACACAAAAAGAAAGCACTAAAGTTAACACTAAAGTAACAACACAAGCCATACAAGACGGAAATAAAGCAGATTGACGCCACTCATAAATTATGCTACTTTAAACTTAATCTAGCCTAATTAACATTTTAGGACACGACGCGAAAATATGTTGAAACTTCACGTTCACTCAACGCGTTACATAATAAACCCCTGATGTTTGTCGCCAGACAGCAGACTTACCAGCATCCACCGGGTGTGGCACCCTGCTGCAGCCAGGCCTGAAGCTCCGCTCTGTCTCATCCCTGCACGGGACTCAAAGTTTCTCCCGGCCTCTTCTGCTCCTCGTTATATACGGGCACCCACAGGTCCCTGCAGGGCTCATTTACCTGCTGTTGGTGATTATTAGACAGATTGCAGGTGGAAAAAGAGCCATCATCCTTTCAGCTGATGTGAATCCGTCCGAGTGGGATAGGACAGGTTTGGGTTACGGCTCTTTCAAAGTTGACGCTGAAATCCACCCGTGCAGCCTTTGTCCTCTCCATACATTATGAAGGAGGCGCAGCCGGCCAGCAGCGTCTCATCGCCCACTGCACAGCGCTGCTGCTGCTCGCGTTACGCTGAAATAACTTTACTCGTCACCGGTTTCACTATATTAAAATAATATTTATATATAAAAACCTGATGCCTCTGTTTTATGACTTATGAAACTCATCAATGCGCGATTACTATGCAGTTCTTGATCTTCTTAAAATGTAACTCCACACCCATTTTAACCCCAAAAAATGACACTGAAACTATTTTTACCTCAACCATAAATGCCGCTGCATTGATAACACGATATTCAGTATTAAAATCTTTCATCAAAATACATTTTCTGAGATTTTACTGAGAATTAGAACTAGAATTGTTTTTTCTCCTAATCTGAGCTCCACAACAGAAAGGCAAATAGGCTCTATGAGGAAAACTAGTTTCTGATCATTTAATATTACTCTCATAGGAGCTGGTCATCCATTTAAAGTCCTCTAAGGTTTCTGGAGAAAATAAGCACAATGGTCAAACGCATAGTCGTTACCCTCCGAGCCAACCAACCAAATTAAACTGATGTTGAAACAAGAAACCTGAAAATGCTCAGAGAGCCACACAACAATGAATATTTCATAAGATCATTATAAGCTGTCAGCCTGTGTCTGTTGAAGAGCGTCATACTCCAGCAGCTCAACGTGCACGACCACCTTCATTCATTTACTTATTTAAGATGATCCATATCTGAAACCAGTAACACATTAATAAAACGAGAGAATATCATGGGGATAAGAAATAAAACAGATTAACAATATTGCAGGATTAATTAAAATGCTTAAGGTAAACCATAATAAAACATTTTAAAAAAACGTGAGATAAAATGTCAAAATTCTGATTTACCATGAATGTTTATTGGGACTACCTTTTCATTATTTTTTTCTGGAAGAAATGGGCTAACATACAAACTCAGCTCTCACCAACAGGCCTTTTTCTCAGCCGACATTTTGACTGGTCATAGTAGGAAAAGCACAGGTGTTACTATTAATGATGGCTCTGTGCAAGCATGCACAATTTCAGGACCCTGAAACTGAAGGCGCTAAATAGAATTCAGCCATCCTCAACTTTATTATTTACACCTGTGTTTTTCCTAATGTGATAAGTCACAAGAAACAGCCATTTCACTGAGTACATATCGAAAAAGGCCTAAACAATGACAAACAGCAACAAAATGTAGAACGTGAATACATAATATACAATTTCCTACACATTAAGGTAAAAACATGTAAGCAATTGATATAGATACGGTTTATTTCCCTACTTATATGTAACATATAAACAATGTTTAAAGAATAAAGTTGTAGGTCTTAAAAAAAAAATGAAGAAAAGAAAAATGGAAGGTTTAATAATTGTCTAACTTTATTAGTGGACCTCCTCTTCATTTAGTCAGATCAAAGACTTCTAGTCTATAATAATCTATAAAACAGGCAGTAGGACTGCCATCTAGTGGACAGAGGAAGCCCTAGAATCATTCAGTCAGTGTATTTAATTCAACTCATAGTATCAAATCATAACAAGTTATCTCAAGACACTTTACAGATAGAGTAGGTCTAGACCCCACTCTATAATGTATGTCTCCCGAATCTCCCAGGAATATCACCATTTTGATCTTACATTGTGTGTGACTTGTCCCAAGCCCTGTGAAAATGAGGCTCAACCAATGAAACAATTTGAATAACTAATTTAAAACACACACACACACACACACACACACACACACACACACACACACACACACACACACACACACACACACACACACACACACACACACACACACACACACACACCTTGTATTATAGTTTTTCTTTGTTTATTTCTTTCTTCAAGTTACAAGGGAAGCACATTTATCAATGTTTTTGCTTTTAAAAAGTCAGGGATATCTCAACTTGTATCTTGGAGATAGGGCTTAAAAGACAAAAATAAAAACATTAAAACAAATTATAGGCATCAAATATATGTGTCTCAAATAAAAAAAAAAGAATTACATAACACATTGATAAATCAGGATGATCCAGGCTGGACAGTGGTTTGTTTTTTGTTGCTGCAAATGACAAATGACTGTGACATCATGTAGTCTTAAGATCTACACCGACATATATTTGGTTACCGAGGCTAACTAGAGCAATTTTAACTAGGCTGTTTAACAAATAAAATATAAAAAGGGATTATTATTTCAATTTTAATTAGAATCAATTTCTCTCCAAAGAAGAAGAAATAGCCCATTTGAATGGTGATCAAGTAAGATTCTGACTTTTGTTTCCTTCCAGAAATAACACATAATACAAACTACATGAATGCGTGTTACAAACATGCATCAAGCTTCAAGTCTGCGCTGAAACACATGCCAGTGTACCATCATGAAATTTTACAGTAAACTGTCAATGGCTCTGGTAACGCCTCCTTCCTCCGCACAGGCGCAAACAAGCGTGTGAACCTCTCCAGGGTTAAACCAGAACTGAAGCTTTTTAACTGAATAACAAAACTTCTAATAAGAAACCTGTGCCCAAATTTCATTTTGAACTACTCCGAGACTGTCACTCTGGAGTTTGACACTTTGAGGAACATTATTTATTTATTTTCTCACTTAACCTCAGTGAAAACTGGTTATCACCAAACCCTGTCTGAGGAGGATTTCCTTGTTTTTTTGGGGGTATATATATATGAAACTAAACTTGTAGATACATTAGATTTTGGTCCCACCATTTTGGAAAACAACAGGCCATCAACAGCATGAAAAAGTAAATGCGACAGTGTTGAATGGCTGAAACAAAGAGCACTTCTGTCTGACAACGTAAATCATCTTTGATGGACACATTTGCATAAGAATAGGGTGCAGGTGGGGAGTCATCCCACAGACAAATATCTATTAATTCTCCTCCATCTTTACAGGACAATTAGTCTTTTAACTAGTGTGTTATATAAGTATTAAACAATACATTATGATAGGAGTCACCACCCGCAAAAAAAAACCAACTATCCCTACGCAAGTCAAACACCTAATATAGTTCAACACAAGCAATAGGCAAAGTTAATAAGTCAATAATTCAACAAGAACCTGGATAATCACCACCAAACCCTGCCCGGGGTGCGCACGGGCGTCCTCCCCATTTCTACAGCTCCACAAAGCCCTACACAACTTTACTTCTGTGTCATGCCACAATATACAAAGATACTCAGAGAATGACAAACACTTTCCTAAAACGGAGAGGAAGAGGAGGAGATGGGTGTTGAAGAGGAGAAGCATCAGAATGTTGAGCCTTCTCTTATGATTTCTGCTCAGGGGTCAGTACAACACAGGTTTTCAATACGCCATGATTCTCCCTGGAAAACACACGCACACGCGCGCACACGCACACACACACAGAGTTGATGCGTTGGTTGTTTGATGGTGTGTGTGACGTGTCAGCAGGTTCGCACAGAGAGCAGTTCTGTCAGAGAGGACGTCTGCAGCCACACCAGTCTGTACACAATCAACACATGACCGCACTGTGGCCCTCTGGTCTTCAGCTCCTCTGAAGTGATGATTGTAATGGCAACTCCTTGGGGCGGCAGAGTAAAAAAAAAAAAAAGGGGAATCCACGCTTATCTGATTTTGAAGTTGAGACCGCTCAGAAATGGTGGATTGTCATCCTGCAGTCCTCTGTCTGCGAGGGAGAGATGCCCGATGATGCAGTAAAATGTTTAATAAAGACAACAACAACAAAAAGAACTTGCGCATGTTATGTCAGTCCTCCGTCCTCAGTCTGGACAAGCAGTGTGAAAGCCTTGATTGAAGCCACCAAAAGATCGTGGAAATGAATGATGCACTCCTTTCTGATCTAAACAGGCTCTTGAGGGCGAAGAGGAGGGTGAAAGTAGTAAGGGTTAATATTCTGCAATATCATACTGCAAATCCTTGTGTAGCAATAAAAATCCTCGTGTTGCTGTAAAAAAAATTGTCTTGTTTAAATATGAATATAGTACGGAGTTTCTGCTCTTTAGGAAAGGACTGTCTGCTGTGAGGCGAAGGGGGCTAGATCTCCCCGTTCACTACAACTCCATGTCCTGAGCCTCGTCCTCCGAAAAGTCTGACATGGAGCTCTCGGAGGAGGAGTCGCCTCCTCCCTCCTCCTGCTCCTTTAGAGCCTCCTCTGTGGCATACTTCTGGATGTACTCTGAAAAAGACACACAAGGCTCTGGATCAATTGTAGTCACAGTTTATAGCAAATGAAAAACAAAAATGCTTTTACCAATTAATAAAACAATCTCAACTCAAGGTCAAAATGTATCACACGGTCTTCATCAGCAGACTGAGTTATCATTGGAATATCTCAGGGATTAATCTCTTAAAAAGGACTTTTAATTCAACAAGTCCTTAAAATGGAAAAGTCTGGACACCTACTTTTTCATGACGACCAAGCAAATTTAACCTGCTGATGAAGTACGTGCGATACAAAGTGCGTTTTCATCGACCAGTTTTTATGCACATTTTAAATTGGGCATAAAAAAAACATAAAAACATAACAAACATAAAAAAAAGAAAAGAAAATAATTTCAAAATACCACAAATAAATTTTCATGCTTGACTGATGTGGAAAAGTGGGTGTATCCGGAGTCTGGAAACAATTGGATGGTTTTTGGGCCGTAGTCGA